>NW_011889721.1:24766-116525 GCF_000151845.1 Pteropus vampyrus
TTAGGATTTTTGCATCTGTGTTCATGAGAGATATTGGTCTGTAGTTTTCTTTTTTTGTGTTATCTTTACCAGGTTTTGGTATCAGAGTGACATCGGCCTCATAAAATGAGTTGGGAAGTATTGCCTCCTCTTTGATTTTTTGGAAGAATTTGAGGAGAATGGGTATTAAATCTTGTTTGAATGTTTGGTAGAATTCCTGGTGAAGCCATCGGGTCCTGGACTTTTACTTTTTGGTAGGTTTTTGATGATTGTTTCAATTTCCATACTGCTGTTCGGTCTATTTAGATTTTCAAGTTCTTCTTGATTCAGTCAATATTTTTCTAAGTATTGGTCCATTTCTTTTAGGTTATTGAGTTTGGTGTTACATATTTTTCATAGTATTCTTGTATGATCCTTTGTATTTCTGTGATATCAGTTGTAATTTCCCCCTCTTTCATCCCTAATTTTGTTTATTTGTGTCCTTTCTCTTTTTCCATTAGTGAGGGGTTTGTCAGTTTTATTAACCTTTCCAATGAATCAACTCTTCGTTGCATTTATTTTTGCTATAGTTTTTGTTTATTTGTTTACAATTTGATTTATTTCTGCTCTAGTTTTGATGATTTCTTTTCTTCTGCTGACTTTAAGCTTCATTTGTTCTTTCTTTTCTAGTTTTTTAAGGTGAAGTGTTAGGTTATTTATTTGGGCACGTTTATGTTTTTGGAGGTAGGTCTATAATGATATGAACTTTCCTCTTTTGATCGCTTTTGACATGTCCCAAAACTTTTGATATGTTGTACTATCATTATCATTCGTTTCTATGTATCTCTTGATCTCTTTATTTTTCTCTGACCCAGTTATTATTCTTCAGTAGCAAGTTGTTTAATCTTCATTTTTTTGTTTCTTCCTGATTTCTTTTTGCAGTTGATATCTAGGTTCACAGCATTATGATCAGAGAATATAATTGGTAAGATTTCAACCCTCTTATATTTGTTGAGGCTATTTCTGTGTCCCAGTATGTGGTCGATTCTTGAGAATATCCCTGTGCACTAGAGAAGAATGTATAAGCAGCTGTTTTGGAATGGAAGGCTCTATAAATGTCAATTATGTCCAGATGGACCCAAGTATTATTTAAGGATGTTATTTCCCTATTGATTTTCTGTTTGGATGATCTGTCCATATCCCTACTACAATGGTGTTTTGGTCTGTTTCTCCCTTTAGTTCTGTTAGTAATTGCTCTACGTATTTTGGGGCTCCCTGATTGGCAGCATAGATATTAATAAGTGCTATATCTTCTTGGTGCATGATTCCCTTTATCATTATGAAGTGTTCCTCAGTATCTTTCTTTACCTTTTTTATTTTGAATCTATTTAATCTGATATTAATACTGCTACTCCCACTTTTCTCTGAATGCCATTTGCTTGAAATATCATTTTTCCCCCTTTCACTTTGAGTCTATATTTGTCTTTAGAGCTGAGATGTGTCTCCTGGAGGCAGCACATGCTTGGGTTTTGTTTTTTGATCCAATCTGCAACTCTGTGCCTTTTTATTGGTGAGTTCCATCCATTTACATTTAGGATGATAACTGAAATATGAGGTCAATAAAATATAGTTTTATCTTTTGCTTTCTGGTAGCTCGGTGTTTCCATTGCTTCCTTGTCCATGTGTTTCTGTTTTCTTTATTTTGGTTGGCTTTTGAGGTTTTCACCTCTGGTTCTTCCTGTTTCATGTTATATTTTTCAGTTCTGAATCTTCAGTGTGTGGTTACCTTTACAAATGTGTAAAGGATAGTTATATATATACAGTCATCTATTTTCTTCAGCCCATTCCTTATCTCCACTCACCTTTTCGAAATTGGATCTTTGAATCCTCTTCTTTTCAGTCATTGTTGTCTCAATTTGTTCCTATGTATGCTGAATGTTTATTACTATCTTGTTATAACAATTCACTTCTTATTATTTAAGCTATAAAACCCTGCTCTTAATAAGGGTTGCACTCCTTTGCTTCTATTCCCTTGATAGTCACTTTACTCCTAATTATGTATTTTTCTTGTTGTTGTTTTGTTTTAGGTGAGCTGACCCCTTTAAGTATTTCCTGTAGTACAAGCCTCGTAGTGGAGAATTCTCTCAATTTTTCTATGCCTGGAAAGGTCTTGATTTCTCCTTCATATCTAAAGGAGAGCTTAGCTGGATATATTACTTTAGGCTGGTAATTCCTTTCACTTAATAGTTTATATATTTGGTTTCATTTCTTTCTGGCTTATAATGTCTGTGCTGAGAAGTCTGATGATAATCTAATGGCTTTTCCTTTATACATCCCTGGCTGCCTTGAGAATTTTATCTTTGTCATTGATTTTTGATAACTTTAATGCAATGTGTCTTGGTGTAGGCCTTTTGGGGTTGAGATAATTGAGTGTTCTGTTGACTTCTTGAATTCCAAACTCCAGCTCATTCCTTAGATTTGGGAAATTCTTGTCACCTATTTGTCTGAAAATGCTTTCTAGTCCCTACTGCTTTTCCTCGTCTTCGGTAATGCCCATTACTCTTATGTTTCCTCTCCTGATGATATCAGCTAGTTCTTGTATTTCTGTTTCATTATTTTTCATTCTTCAGTTTCTCTCTTCTTCCTTCTGATTTATTTCTAGATTTCTGCCTTTGATATCACTGATCCTTTCCTCCATTTGGTCGAATCTATTTCCCAAGCTTGCTATTTCATTTTTCAACTCTTGCTGTGTGTTCTTCATCTCCAGAACATCTATTCTGTTCTTCTTGAGGGTTTCAATCTCCTTGCTCTGCTCATCTACTTTTTTTTTTAATTCCTGAAATTGTTGACACGATTTGTTTTGGATCTCACTGAGTTTTCTCAGAAGTACCATCCTGAAGTCTCTGTCATTTAAGTCACATATTTCTATGTCTGCAAGCTTATTTTCCGAAGATTTTTCTCTTTCTTTCTGAGATGCCTTGTCACCTTGGTTGTTCATGGTGATTAATGGACTATTTCTCTGCCTGGGCAATAATGGAAGTGTATTCTGTTGTTTTTCAAGAGAGATTTATTAAATAAAGGTCTCTCTTTAGTCTGCTGCAAAGAAGGAGCTTTTCTTTTGGTTTCCAGTAGGTGGCATCTAAGTTGCTTAGATCCCTAGTAGTTTCCAGAATATTTGCTCAGATTCTCCTGGGGCTCCCGGAGATCCGTCTCTGAAACTATGGAGTGAGGGGCCCTCCGGGTCGGGAGTAGGGGGCTGCAGCTCAGCCTTGGTTTTGCAACCGGGGACAGTAAAAATCAGCTGTTGTTTCTCTGTGGTCCCGCTTCTCTGCTTTCTGCCCTGATGACTGGGCCCTCTGGTCAGCTGCATACAAGCCCTGGCACTTCCAGGCAGGGTTGTTCAGGAAGTCGCTATGCCTTCACCATTCCCCCTCCTCCTACAGGGAGCTCCCGAAGCTGGCAGCTTCTTTATTACTCCCAGTCCACTGCCGGACACCTGGGGTTCTGACCTGTGGTAGCTTGTATGTGCAGATCCCATGCTCAGATGTGCTGGTGTGCAGTTTGGGCGTTTTTTGCTGAGTTTTAGATGGTCAGCTTATTGTGGTTTCAAGTGGAAAGTCTAGGGACATCTCTCACTTTGCCATGTTTCCGCTGAATTTTCAAAATTTTTCCTTTTCCTTTTTTATATTTAAAATAGCAACAGTGAAAAATCTTTGTAACCAATCTGTTTTGTAACTTTTTATGTACAATTTTTTTCCATTACACTTGACATTCAATTTAGCAGGTTTTTTTTCAGGTATATTGCATAGTGATTATGTATTTATATAATTTACAATGTGATCCCCTCAATAAGTTTGGTACCCACTTGGCACCATACATAGTTATTACAATATTATTGACAATAAGATGAAATCTTTAAATAACTTAAATTGTAGGTTATCTTTCTGTGAACTGATAAAATTATCATAATTTAGGCCTTCTAGAGTTTTGTCACTCATAAACTGTTACTTATGAACAAATGTCTATGTTCAGACAAGAAAACCTCTTACGTAGAGAATGTTTCTCAGCTGAAAAGCTTTTTGAGAGCTTGCTTTATGTCCTTGTTTTTAAGACTGTAGATGAAGGGGTTCAGCATGGGTGTGACCACGGTGTACATCACTGAGGCTATGGCACTTTCCCTGGAGTTTTGTATAGCAGTGGAACTAAGATACACTCCAAGGCCTGTCCCATAGAACAAGGAGACAACCAAGAGGTGAGACCCACAAGTGAAAAATGCTTTATACTTGCCCCCAGCTGATGAAATTCTCAAAATGGAGGATACTATCTTAGAGTAAGAGAAGAGGATAACAGTAAGAGGAATAACACCTATAATTACGGTTGCAAAATACATCACTGCATTATTGAGGAAGGTGTCAGAACAGGCAAGTTGGACCAGCTGATTAAGTTCACAGAAAAAGTGAGGGATCTCCAACTCTGCATGAAAAGACAGTCGTAAAACCATTAAGCTCTGTGTCAATGACTGCAGGGCAGTTATAATCCAGGATGCCATAAGCAGGAAGCCACAGAGCCGGCGGTTCATGATGACTGTATAGTGCAGGGGGTGACAGATGGCAACAAACCGGTCATAGGCCATCACGGTCAGGAGAAAGTCATCCAAATCTGCAAAAAGCATAAAAAAGTATATCTGTGTGATGCATCCTGCATAGGTAATGACTTTTCTCTGTGTCTGGATATTAAGCAGCATCTTTGGGATGGTGGTGGAGGTGAAACAGATGTCTGCAAAAGAGAGATTGGAGAGGAAGAAGTACATGGGTGTGTGGAGGTGGGAGTCAGTGATATAGGCTAAGATAATAAAAAGATTCCCAATGAATGTAACCAGATACATGGACAAAAATAGCCCAAAGAGAAGAGGTTGAAGTAATATCTCTTCTGAGAGTCCCAGGAGGATAAATTCTGAAACAAGTGTTTGGTTTTTTGATTCCATGGAGCCAATGAATCTGCTGGAGAAGAGACATAAGCAATGCAAATTTAACCACAAGCAATGTTCAAAGAAATTAATAGAAATATTCTTGTTTGTCATTTTGCACACATTTAGTTAATGAACTTCTATGTTATGTATAGATCGATAGTTCTTTAGCTGAAAAATGAGGGAATCTCTAATGCCCCACCTTATATTAGATGCTATTGTTATCGAACTCAGGTTCAGCTGCTTGCTACCCATAACCAATAACTTGGGAGACGAGAGTTTGGTAGGAAGAAATCGGGTTTATTCGAGAGCCGGCATCCTGAGAGGACAGATGACTTCTGTCACAAAAGCTGTCCTGCCCCTTCACTGCAGGCAGGGGTTATTATAGGGAGAAGGCCTGGCAAAGGATAAGGGAGAAATTCCAAAGCCTCAGGAGAGGGCTGTATCCTGAAAGGGAGTGAGTGGCCAAGGCCATCTATCTTGTCTTCTGGCCTTGGCTTGTTTCTCAGGCTGCCTGGATGGGAGGCAAGTAAAACAGAAGAATTAACAAGGAGGAAGTGGGGAGCTCCTTTAAGGGTACCAGTCAGCCTGATGAATGTTCCTTCCACAGCCTGCTCTGATGAGCAACCTGGAGCAGCTGGTCAAGCGGAGATCTAGGGAGTACCTGGCAGTCAGTCTTTGGGCACCAAAGGGTCTGGAGACTATTAGCTCCTTTTGAAGTCTGTTTCTAGAGTTCTCTAGATAAACAGTCAAGCAAACTGTTTTCCTACAAGTTAGACTTTAGTTGACAAGGTATTTTTATGTACTTAAAATATGAGAATGAGATTGTAAGGACAGAAAGGAAAAAGATTTTTTTAAATGGTTACAATCATAAGACTAGAATAAAACTGCAACAATCACAGTTACAATCCCCACTGTAATCTCCTCATTTCCATTTGTATGGAAGTTTTGTTGGTCTACCAGTAGTGGACTCATGAGACAATAATTTATAATGAAATGCTCAACACTGCAGTAAGACATTGTGTTCAGTTCCTCTAGTTGGAGAAAGAGCTTTATGATGCATTTGCTTTCTAGTTGTCTAGGCCTGCCTACATAATTTAGTTATACTTATATGCTTACTTTGAACATTCCATAAGAGATTAATATTAACACTAATCCAGTTAACTCTATAATTTCTCCTAGGACAGGTTTTATTCCAGATGGTATCCAGGAAAATAAATCAGAAAACCAAGGGAGTAGGCATACAAAGGTGGAAAGACAGGGCAGAAAAAGTGAGTTATAATACTCTTATATTAGGTAAAGCCTGTTTGAATCAGGGAAAAAAGCTACATCAAAGAAATGAAGCCTGTGTGCAGTTAGTGTGGAGTTACAATTCCCGTTACCCAATCGCTGACTAGCCACCATAGCCCTCTGTCCACAGCATTTGTCTGAGGCAATTTCCACTACAAATTCTCTGAGACTTTCTTTGTTCATTCATCAAATATTTTTGACCAATCATTTTTTGGGAAGTATCATTGAAGTTCCTTGATATAGAAGTGAAGTTAATTTTTTAAAATATACTTGTCTTTGACAAGTTCTATTACAGCATATGTGTGTGTTGGGGTGGCAATAGAATATCAATAAATCAATAAACTATCTCATGTGATCATTATTATCATTAGTAAAATAATGCAAGGTACAGATAGTATAGTATGAAGGAGAAAGGCTTCTTTCTTATGGTCACCTCTGATTAGGGCCTTTTAAGCAGATAATCTTAAAAGAATGAGGATGCAAGTCAAGCCTATATCTTTAGGAAGAGTATTTAGGGCAGAAAAATAGCCAGTTAATGACCTTGAGATAGAATTGCTGGCATCATCAGGAATAGCAAGGAAGAAGTGTGACTTGAATGGAAAAACACACAATGCAATGTACATATGATGTATTATTGAATCGTACACTTGTGAAACTTATATAATTTTATTGACCAATGTCACCCCAATAGATTTAATTTAAAAAGAAAGTAAATGTAATCAAAATATACTTCTTAGCCTTCCAGTAAATAATGCATAGATTATCAATTTAATTTAAAAGCTATGATATGATTGGAGGGGATAATAGTAGAAGAGTATGCGTGTGTATGTAAGAGAACCGCACCTTCATCTGACATAATAAAGTTGATAGATAATGTCTAAAATTGATGGATCAAGAAGTAGGCAAATAGCATATTACTTAGAAATGGGAATAACTACCAGAAGAAGCAAATAAAAGTTATAAGTTGTTGCCTCTAGGAAGATGGTCTGGGAAGTAAGGAGGATGTGAGACTTAAGAATATTATCTTATCATTATAAGGATTCTATGGTTATTTAATTGTTTTAGCTATGTGTGTGTTACTAACATAAATTTAAAAATTTATAAAAGACAAAAATATTATGTCAAATCATTTGTTAAGAAGTCAATGTATGTTTCTGTTTAAATTTATTAATGATAGATGATTGGATAAAGAAGATGTGGTACATATATACAATGGAATATTACTCAGCCATTAGAAAAGACAAAATGCTGCCATTTGCAACAACATGGATGGATCCTGAGATTATGCTAAGTGAAATAAGTCAGAAAAAGTAGAGAACCATATGACTCCACTCAGATATGGGATATAAAACTGAAAGCAACAAACGAACAAGTCAAACAGACTCATGGACACAAACAACAGTTTAGTGGTTACCAGAGAAAAGGTTGAAGGGGGTGTGGGGGAAGTAAATAAGGGCAAAGGGGGTTAAATATATGGTAATGGAAAGAAATTTAACTTTGGGCTGTGCACACACAATGCAGTATACATATGATGTATTATTGAATTGTACACTTGAAAACTATTTTTATTAACCAATGTCATCCCAATACATTCAATTTAAAAAATAAAAATAAAAAATAAAATAAATTCATTAAATGTTCCTGGTCCTAGCACTCAGAATAAGAATCAATGACAAGTGTATATCATCAATAAACAATTTCAATTCCTTGCCAACTATTCCATTCTTGTGGGTTCGTGTATTTCTTGTTTACCTTCTGACTCAGATATTGATAAATAGGAATTATGTGTTGAGTAATTTAATTTATGTATATATGTCACATAATAAAAAATAAAAAAATAATTAATTGAAGAAAAAAAAAACCTGGATCAAGGTTGTAGGTAAGATCAGAGAAAGAAAGAGAGGTTAGAACATTTTGCTTTTATTGAAAGCTACTAACACATGGAATCCTGTATTTGAGTTGCTGCTCTTACATGTATATGTATATGTATATTATATTACATTGTAATACATCATATCATAGAAAATCATATCTTATGTTATATTTATATAGTTGTATATATTATGTATAATGTATATAAAAATATGTGTCATCAGTCCATAAACTATACTCTCTATTGTTCAATTTTTCATTTCGCCTAAATTATGCATTTTGTTTTGGAATACAATTTCAGTTCAGTATATATGCTCAACCTCTGTCCCCTTTACTGATAACTCCTCCTATGTCTTTTGTATACACACATCCAATGCAATGATAGTAGTATCGTGCACTCTTGCAAATAAGGCATAAGGATCGGCCTTTATAAGACATACTCTAATATGAGTGAATCATCTTTCTTCTCCCTTGAAAATTAAATTTTATAATTCAGATATTCCTATGAAGGTAGTCATAGAGAAGAGATAAAAGATTGCATAGAATTGAGAGAGGGAGAAATGAGGAATCAATGGAAACATTACAGTTTCTATGTATAGCCCCCATAATGCCCAGAAAAAAAAATAGTAATATCCAACCTTTATGACATAAAAGACTTATATTCTCACACCATCAAGATTTATTTATAAATACACAGCAAGAAAAAATGAAAATACATGTAGAAAATTAAAGATTTGAACACAAGGTTTCTAATTATTTTCTTTCAGTCTTATAATGAATGATAAGAAATATTTTCATATATTAAAGTCTTTTAAAAACATTATTAATGAAAAGCTAGTAAATTCTATGAAATGTTTAAGGAAGAATCGATATTGATGCTCTACAATCTGCCAGAAAATAGAAATAGAAGTAACACTTTTTAACTCATTGAGCATTAGCCCAATAGCAAACCAGACAAAGACATTAAAAGAAAGGAAGACTAAAAAAACAATATCTCACATGAGCACATATGCAAAAATCTTCAGGAAAATGTTAGAAATCAAATTCAATATGCCTCACAACATGGACCCATAGAAATCTCACTGAGGTAGAAGGTCTCTGAATTTCTGGCAGATTTATTTCCCACCCTCTGGATTACAAATATCTTATCAATAAGCAGCTATGATTGCAGCATCTACAGTTGAAGTCATCAACTAGTTAAGCCTATGATAATCCACTCATTCTCCAAAATCTATCTGGTTTCTGCACAGGCCAAACAAGTGAGTTGGGTGGGGCCATGATGGGGATCACCACCTCTGCATCTTTAAATTCTTGATGATGATACTAATCTCTTCAATCCCTCTAGGAATGTGGTAGTGTTCTTGAATTACTATTTTCCTAGGTAGAGGCAGTTCTAGTGACTTCTACTTGGCCTTTCCCACCATAAAAACCCCAACTCCACAGGTCAGGAAACCAGTGTGGAGATTCTGCCAGCTGCTTAGCAAACTTATCCCAATTATGCATTCTGGAACTGGCACAATACCACAAGATGGGTCTGGGGATCCACTGGGATCACTGTGAGATGAAACTGAGCTAAAACTCCATTGACCACCTAACCTCCATCAGCCTCTACTCTGACTGGAGGGCCATCGTAACATTTTGGGTCTCTTAGAATTAGTGTCAGTTCAAAGCCAGTCTCCAGTAATCCCTGAAAGTTCTGATTATTTCCTTTTTCCCAATGCAGTTACCTTGGTAAAAGACTGAAGGTATATCCCATTGGGGAAAGCTAGGAAAAAGATTAACAGGATAAATATTTGGCAGTATACCACGGTCCTTCTTCAAGAGGAACTGCTCCCATTCATTCAAGAAGTTTGGGGTCTGTTAACTGGTTATAGAAATTGATTGAGGGGCTGTGACTCTGTTTTTGATTCAAATTACACTTTTGTTTCCTTGACCTAGAACTTTTTTGCTCATGGAGATCAAATAAGAATTGAGTAGGCTTTCTATTTATTTTACTTCTACAAACATCATGATAGCTAGCCAACACTATACATGTGAACAAGTCAGACTATTCCAATGGTAGCTTTGACTCCATTATTCATTACAGTAACCACTCCCATTTTGTCTTTGGTGGTGGAACACCATCACTTGGCCCCTACTGCCACCCCAGGATCCAAACACTTTCATTGTATTTAGGTTTCCTAATTCAGTGGCTGAAATTTCCCCTGTAAGGTTTACAGAAAAGAACAATCACAGATATTGGGACTCCTCTCAAAAATTTATTTATCGCAGTCATGGCAAAAGGCGTATCTTCTATACTCTTTTCATGTGGGTAAGTAGGTCTTAAATGACAAGTCCATGCTAACATTCCGATCTCCCTAAGCCTTCAGATTCCTTCTTCTACATTAAACCAGGCAGATATGGCATTTCCAACTCATTCGCCATCGGTCACTGGTCCATGTTTCAATCAATCAAACAAACTATTAGATATCTAAGTTCCTAAGCTTCAGAATCTCTGTTTAGTGAGCTCATATCAATGAATTCAGCCTGAGCCAACTTCATGTTCCTGCCACCATTATCTCACACTCTTAATATATTCATTTCCACACATGTTCCCTGGATTTCTGTCTGTATAAATTAGATAACTCAAGTAGTTCTTTTGTAGCACAGCACACCTCATACATGACACTTTTTACCTTACCTTTAGGGGCCTGCTAGTGCTTGCATCTACTTATAAATCTAGAAACAAAGAAGGACAATGGGGTTCCTGAGTAAACTCAGCATTGTCTTGCACGGCAACTACTTCAGGGAAGGCCATTACTTTCCTAAAGGAAACTAACTATCCTCAGGCAAAATAGGATTAATCCTCTCACATTGAGATGGAGAGGAAATAACATTCTGGATGTGGAGGTCACTACCACTGGGGGTGAGGAGACGGCTTCCAATAACAAAGAAGACAGTAGAATTACAGGCTTAATGTCACTAGATTCCTCAAGACCTTCACACATGATTCCATTGTAACATTCAGGATCCCATTCCTTCCCATTTGATACTCTCACTTTAACTATAGACACCCTCTATGGTTAGGCATTCAACTTGCATTATAATTCAGCCAGTCACAGGATGAGAGGTATTCAGCAATCTCAGCTTTGCAGATACATATGTGTCTCCTTCGGGGCACATATACAGGTTTTTAAAGCATTCGTGTGGCACCTAATATGAGAATCCAAATATCTGAGCTAATTCTTTTCTATTCCCACTCTTTCCAGTGACATTAGGAGCAATCACTCAATCTCATTTTAGTCATTAGTTTGCCAAAAATGTTTGAAAGTATCATATATGCAATCACCTAGATCTTCTCTTCTTGTAATTCACTGATTAAGAGTATCCAATGGTGACATTTTGTGAATCTCTGTTATCAGTTTATGCTGTGGATTATCAGTGCTCTCTTTACTGTTGAAAATAGGGCCATTCACATCCTTAAATCTAATCATGTTTGAGAGCTAATTTCAGAAACTCCTTAACAAATTTTTAAAACTTGCACTAGTATAAATAATGAAATGAATAGGTAGATAGATAGGTGATAAGATAGATAGATAGATAGATAGATAGATAGATAGATAGATAGATAGATAGATAGATAGATAGACAGACAGACAGACAGACAGATAGGTAGAGTGAGAAAAGACAAATCTCCCATGCAAAAGAATTCCAATCATTTATATAGATATTCCATTCTCATAGATGTTCAGAATAACTTACCATTAGCGAAGTGTGGGCAACACATAGTAACTTCCTTACCAAAAGTAAAGTATGAAAAGGAGAGAAAAACAATAACTTTATAGTGGAAAAACCTGACAAACAGTATCTCGGTCATATGGTCAAGGTTAGCATGAAGTCATTGATAACAGTATACATCCTTGATATGAAGTGATAAAAATGGCAACCTCTGTGATCTCCTCCCTAAAAAAATAATTTGTAACTCCAGCCAATTCATGATAAAACCACCAGACAAATTTTAATCGAAGAAAACTTTTCAAAATATTTGACCAGTGATCCTCAAAACTATCAAGTTCTTCAAAACGATAAAAGCCAAAGAAACTTTTATAACCAAGAGAAGCCCAAGAGAAATGATGACCAAGTGTAATGCATTCTGAATAACAGATATTAACAATAGGGGAAGGTGGTACAGGTTTATAGGAACTGACTGTAATTTTTTATAACTTTCTTATAAATATAAAACTGTTCAAAAATAGTTTATTAAAAATAAAATTATTAGTGAATTGCAAAAGCCTTCTAAACAGTGATCTCTGAGCCTGACTCCAGACTTCATTGCATGACTCTTCTAAGTCTCACATTCTTTATCCACTAAATCTGGATGATATCAATTACATAGTTACTGAAGAATTAAACAAAATAAGCAATATAAAATGCCTATCTATGTCTAATGAAATTTTGGATAACTGTTTCAAATCCTCATAGATTCATCTACCACCTTCCATTTCTCCTTCCACTCTTCTATTTTCAGCCCTCATTGTCTCTTTATGGCTTTTATAGCAGCAATGTCTTCCTCGCATTAACCCAGAAGACATCCTATAGGGAAAGTCTGATCATAGACATCACCTGATATAAATTCTACACTGACTCATCACTGTTTTCAGAATTGTGTGCCAATTCTGTAGCTAGAATGTAAGATTCTCTGTTATTTGGCACCTCGTTCTGGGCCAGGCCCAAATTTCATTTTTCATCCCTGAACTCACATGGTTGGCCAGACATGAAGAACCATTTTTCATTTCTCAAACACAGCATAGAGTTTGTTTAATCCCCACATTTACTGCTGTCCTTCCTGGAGTACTCTCATACTTTCCCCACCCGGAATAACTACACTCACTTCAAAGCTCTGTACATTTATAAATGTGACTGTAAAGTCTTCATAATCTTCCTAGGAACAATCTACTATTTTAGGATTCACTTCCTCCAAATTGGAGTACCATGTCAGGATATTGTATTTACTTATTTTTACCTATGTTTCTCTCCCTGTTCAGACCATATGCACCTTGAGAGAATAAGTAACATTTTATTAATTTCCTTATTTGCAGAATATAAGTAAGTGACTACCATACAGTAATTTCTCAATAAATATTTGTGAATGACTAAAAGAACAAATGGTTGAGTGACATTAAAAAGAGACACCTATAACAATAGGAAGAAAAGAGAAATAGTGAAACAACGGAACCTTCTGTTGAGAGAGGAAGGCCTCATGATTGACAGCCAACACCAGAGAAGACAGATGGGAGCAAAAAGGTAGTCTAACACATCTAGCATCAAACTCCACAATTTGGGATTTTAACTTGCCAGAATTTTGTATCCCAAATTTTTCTTTACTTGTTATCTTTTTGTGTCACATAAAGTTTCTACCAATAAAGAGTCCTCTGCACCATTACCACATTCCCCAGTACCTATGAAGATGCTGTGGGTCACCCAGATATTAACATGGAAGAGTCTGAGTTCACTCATGAAGTTTCTTCCCTGTGTGATGAATGAAGTTTCCCCCAAAAAGGCAGGGAGATGGAACCACTCGTGAGACCTCTGGAAGACACAATATGCTTTCTCACAATCTGAGATTAGTAAAGTAGACCTGAGAGGATTTAGCACAAGCATTTAAGAGCTTCTGTGGCTTTAGGAGCTGAATTCCTATGAGCCTCATTGATGAAGTTTTCTTTTGTCTCAGCATTCCCTGGGAGATTTAATTCCCAGGAACTAGGGGAAAGAAACAGAATACAAACTTGTGCCTGATTTAGTCCTGGGAGATGTCTTTGGGTTTCTCATCTCTTTAGACTCATTCCTCCCAGTAGAAGGTCATCAGTCTCTAGATGTAGTTGCTATAAGGCAGGAGCCATATAATAACTGCTCTAGCCTTGATTCTGGAGGAAGATTCTGGATACACCAAAATATCTTCTTTTTTCCACTGGGATTGGCCTCAGTCACGGGGCCTCCTTACCTGAGTATTTCCCCTTGTTTCACTGCTTCTCATTTTCGCACCATGTAGGAAGTATCAGCCATCTGGTTTTGCAGTCTTCTACAAATATTTATTAAGCTGTTACTGTATGGTAGTCACTAAAATATATTCTGAGGATAAAGAAAATAGTAAGAATTTGTTCCTTCCCTGAAGGAGCTCAGAGTCTGAACTTGGAGAAAGTCATGTAAATAATTAAATGCCATATTGTGAGATGGCACTGTAATCCTGCTGAAATTGACTCAACAAAAGTTGACTTCCTGGGAAAGTCAAGGAAGGCTTCACAAGAAAAGCGTATAATGGTACTGAAACTTGAAGGAGAAGTGAAGCTATTCCAGGCACAGAACGGGGGAAAAAACCACATACCAAGAAAATGCTACAGAAGAGGAACTAGCATTCTAATGAAATTTTAAAGTGTACACAGGAAATGAAAAATAGCTACTAGTATATGACAAACAACGAAAGGCAGAGGATGAAAACTGAAACATGACCCCAGCTATGGAGGCACTGCCAGATAACATAGAGTCTTACATTTTGATTATAAGACTGTTGATTAATTCTAAAGTTAGTGGAGAGTCAGTGTAGAGTTTATGGAAGATGACATCCAGAATCAGTCTCACCCTGTGGAAAGGTCATCTTAGAATAATGTGAAGAACATACTATTGCTGGTATCATAGAGAAATGATGAAATGGAAATAGAATGATGGCAATAGGCAAATGAAGAAAAAGAAGATATCAGAGCCTGAGACAAGAGAAAATTAGGAGTTGTTGCTTAATAGACAGAGAATGGGTAATGAAAATGTCTGGTGGTTATGGTTGCACAACATTGTGAATATACTGAATGCCATTGCATGTATACTTAAAGATGGTTAAAATGGACATTTTATGTTTTGTATATTTTACCACAATAAAAAGAGGTATAAGAATATATAAAAGAACTTTAAAAGTCTCTTATCTTTTATTCACTTTGTAAGTTGCAAGTCATCTTTTATTAGAAAGGAAATGGAGAAAAGTCTTAGAAAATTTTGAAAGAGATACAATCACCCTCTCTTAAAATGCACACAAAGTATAAAGGAAGTTTGGCATCCGCCATCTAGTCTACGTGTTATCAGGGTGTGGGGATATGGTGAATTGGCAGCATCCAATTCCTCTCTCCTTCTGGTTTGTGTTCCTGTACTGCAAAGGATAGTAGTTGGAGAAGTAGGTCCTCAGTCTCACAGGAACCTAAAGTTTCAGATGTAACTATTGGGATATTGTTCAAATGTACACATGGGGGATTCAGAAGACAAAAGTGAGGTAGATTCCATATTTTATTCATGCTGCTACCAAGCATGGTTGGAGAGGTGTTGAGTTGTTTAGAAAAAAAAAAATGGAATCAAATTTCTATGGCGATATCTTCATGGGTGCTAAAAAGCTAGGTGCGTATCCGTTATTTAACAAATGCAGATCTAGCAGCACACAAGTGTCTCCTACTACTTGGATTTCAAAAAATGTAGTGTTTTCATGGAGTCAACAATTTCAATGAAGTCCTCTTAATATCACCACTTTTATGATGATAGAAGAAAAATCAACTTTCTTAGCCAGTCCGTTTTACAATGTTCTTCTGAGGGTCATTCCCTGTCATTGAAAGGTATTTCAGCAGCCATGCAATAATTTTGTGAGCACATATTTACAAAATTCTGCTCAAAATCGTTTGAAGACATTTCTGCTTTAAGAAAATAACCTAGGTAGGTAAATAATTTAAGATGAGAATGGATTGAAAAAAATATGCTTTCCAAGATAAACATCTGAGAATTGACATTTCAGCTTGATAGGTTTAAGAGCATGGTGACGTTTGCACGATATGCTAGTAGTCCATAGCTAACAGTGGAAAAACTGTTTCATAATCTACCAGCTACAGTTACTCAGGAAGAACTGCTTATTGAAGTGACATTTTGGCATAATGATTAATGATGTTGTTAGGAATCAGAATTCAAGAAACATGGAGTGTGCTAGGTGATTTTAATTGCACTGGAGAGGTTACAGAAAGAAAATGACAAGCTAGAGATTTTAAATTCTCAGATCAGGGAACAATCAAATAATTGGGACATATACTGAACTGCATAGATTCATTTTCTAATTTTCCTCCTAACCTTACTCAAAAGCAGTTGTTTGAGGAGCTGGCTCACAATGTTTCGTGTGGACCAGTTGTGTATATCTCTGTCCTACTCCTTCTTTGCATCACATTGGTTGCTTAACAATGGCCATAGAGTATTTTTACCCTGGAAACTGGTAAATGTTAGAAATAAGCACTTTTCTTTCTTTCTTTTATTTCTTGCTGTCTTTCATTATTTCTATTTCTTTCTTTATCTTTTACCTCCATCATTTCTTTATTTCTCCCTTCTGTTCATCCTCCCTTCTGTCCTCTCTTTCTTTCATTCTTTCATTCATTCATTTTTGAGATACATATTTAGAAAAGACAAAGTTGGCAATTGATAGAATATCCACATTACTTTTCTGATCTGTAAGTGAGGGCTATTATGGTAGTAACTGACAAGAGATATGTCCTAAGAGTGGTCCTGCTTATCAAAACATTAAAAGAAAAGCAATAATACAAATCTAAGGGAATCGCATACGTTAGTGACAGAATAATTGAAGAATCGCAGATTGTAATTTTTATTTTTATCTCCACTTATGTTTTCAAATGTGCTAAAGATAATTAAATCTTGGAGAAATGTGAATTATTATAGTTAATTAGATGTTGATTCCAGTTCCACATGTAATCTTTTTCTGGAATAGTTAGCATAAATCTTCACACTTGATATACAGTCTGTGATATGGCAAATTATTTTCTTCCTAAAGCAGATCATCCAAGAGGCAGCTGCTTTCCTCTGACAGGAGCAGCAATACACCTTCATTGTTCTATCTTTCTTATAATTTGATAAGCATCCAAGGATGCCACAGAGCTTGGAGTTCATGACGACCATGTAGTGCAGTGGGTAACAGATTGCCACAAAGCGGTCATAGGCCATCTCTGTCAAGAGGAAATTGTCTAATCCTCCAAAAAGCATGTAGAAATACATCTGGGTGATGCAACCTTCATAGGTTATGATTTTGCTCTGTGTCTGGATATTCAAGAGCATCTTTGGGATGATGGTGGAGGTGAAACAGATATCAGAAAAGGACAAGTTGGAGAGAAATAAGTACATGGGAATGTAGAGGTGGGAGTCCGTAATAGCCAAGATAATGAGAGAGTTCTCAATGAAGATGACTAGATACATGGACAGGAACAGACAAAAGACCAGTGGCTGTAGCTCTGCCTCTTCTGAGAGTCCCAGAAGAATAAATTCTGAGACACAAGTTTGATTTCTTTGTTCCATGTAACTGATGAAACTTCTGGAACAGACACAAGAACATCACAAATTTATCCTCAAGCAGTGATCAAGAAATTAAGAGAAATGATGTGATTTGTGTTTTAAAAAAATTACTTCATTAATTCTTATATATTTTGTTCAGATTTGGTGCCTTTAGCACATATGTCAGTGAATTGTACACATAAAAATTGTTACAATAATAAATTTTATATTAAATATATTTTACCACAATAAAAAATTAAAGATATAACTAATTTCTTCCAAGTATTTAAGGAAGAGATGGTACCAATTCTTGACAATCTCTTTCAGAAAATGCAGGCAGAGGAAACAGTTTTTAACTCACTCTGAGCAAAATCAGATAGAAATTAAAAGAAAGGATAACTAGAGAATAATAGTTCTCATGAATGTAAATGTAAAGTCTTCAACAAAATATTGATAAATTGAATTCAGCGATGGAAAATTATACAGCATTACCATATGGGAATTATTCCAGAAATGCAAAGCTTTTTCAACATTCCAAGATCAAATTAGTGTAATCCACCACATCATAAGCTAAAGAAGAAAATTTATGCAATCTTATAAATTGGGCAGGAAAAAGCACTTAAGAAAACCAAACAATACATAATAACTTTTAGCAAAGTAGAAATAGGAGGAAACCTCTTCAACTTGATAAAGTACATCTACAAATGTACAACACCTAACATCATATTTAACCGGAAGAAACTAGAATTTTATTCCTAAAATTGGGAACAAGACAAGGGTGTCTTCTCTCACCATTCCTAATTGACATTGTCTTATTGTGCAATAAGACCCCAAAAAAGGAAATAAAATGAACAGATTCAGAAGGAAGAAGCAAAGTTGTCTTTGTTCCTAGGTGATAAGAATATCTATATAGAGAATCTTAAAGATCCAACCAAATAACTCCTGGAAACAAGTATAGCAAGATTTCAGGTTACAGGTAAAATGTACTAAAATCAGTTGCTTCCTATATGCTGACAATAACCAGTTAGGATAAGAAATGCAGAAAAAAAATTTTCTCATTTAAAATAGTGCCCTCCCCAAAATAGATACATAAGTAGAAATCTAACAAAATACACACAGTATCTACATGCAGAAAACTTCAAAACTCTGAGGAAAGAAATCAAAACGAGCTAAATAAATGAGAAATGATATTCCATGTTGATAAGGAGACTCGATATTGTTAAGATGTCAACTCTTTCAAACTTGATCTATATATTTAATGCAATCCCAATGAAAACCTCAGAAAATATATATATATATATATATTTTTTTTTTTTTTAGATATTGACAAACTGATTCTAAAGTTTACATAGTAGGGAGGTAGATAAAGATAAAGGGGGTGAAATATATGGAAAGAGATTTGACTTTGGGTGGTAAACACACAATACAATATACAGATGATGAATTATTGAATTGTACAATCAAAACCTATACAGTTTTGTTAACCAATGTCACCTCAATAAATTTAATTAAAAATAAATAAATAAAGTTTATATGGAAGGTCAAAAGATCTAGAGGAGGCATACTGAAAGAACAAAGTTGAAGGAGTCACCTTGCCCAAATTTAAGACTCATTATAAAGCTACAGTAATCAAGACAACATTGTACTGATAAAAGAATAGACATGTGGTTCAATGGAACAGAAAAGAGAGTGCAAAATAGACACACAAACATGTAGTAAACTGATCATTACAAAGGACAAAAGGCAATACAATAGAGAAATGATAGTGTTTTAAAAAAAATAGTGCTGAGGCAAGTGGGTATTCATATACAAAAATCAAAATGAACCTAGACACAGACATTACATCTTTCAAAAAAATTAAATTAAGTGGATCGTAGACCTAAATATAAACTGCAAACTATAAAACTTCTAGGAAAAAACATAGTAGAAAAATGAGGTGGCTTTGAGTTCAGAGATATGTTTTTAGATTCAAAACCAAAAATATAATTCATTATAAAAAATTGATAAGTTGGAGTTTATGTAATTTAAAAATTCTGCTTTGTGAAAGATACTATTGAGAGAGTCGAAAGACAAGTCACAGACTGGCAGACAGTATTTGCAAAACACTTATATGATAAAGAACTCATATCAAGATATATGAAAAACTTTTAAAATGCGACAATAAGAAACAAACAATTTTATTAAAAATGGTCAAAAGAGCTAAACAGATATCTTACAAAAATATATATAAATAGAGAATAAATATAAGGAAAGATGATCATCATAACACATCATTAGGGAATTCCAAAATAAAACCACAGTGAGATAACTCTACACATCTTTTAAAATTACTAATCAAAAATAACCTGATGCTACAAATTGCAGGTGAGAATGTGCAGCGACGCAAACTCTCATTCATTGCCAGTGGGAATGCAAAATGACATAGCCATATTAGAAGACAGTTTGGCAATTTCATACAAAGTTAAAGACATACTTACCATAAAATTCAGTAATTGCACTCATAGATGTTTACTCATCTGAACTGAAAACTTATATTAACCAAAAAAAAAAAAAACCCACATGCAAATATTTCTATCAGCTTTATTCATAATCTCCAAACACTGGAAGCAACCAAAATATCCTTAAATAGGTGACTAGAAGTGGGTAGGAAACTGTGTTACATCTATAAAATGGATTATTATTCAGAGATAAAAATAAATTATCAAGCCACAGAAAAACATGGATAAATCTCAAAAGCTTATATCTAACTTATGTTAAACCAGTCTAAAAAGTCTACATAGTATATATGCCAATTATATGTCATTCTAGAAAAGGCAAATATATAGACAATAAAAACATGTGTGGTAGCCATGGAGAAGGACACTTGAATAGATGAAATACAAGGAATATTTTTAGTGCAGTGAAATTATTCTGCATGATATTGTAAATGTGGCTACATGACATTAGGCATTTGTCAAAACACATTCAGCTTTACAGCATTGAGAGTGGGGAAAAAAATGTATGCAAATAGAAGAAATTATTTAGGCAGTTGAGAGAATCCCTAATGAATGCAGAATGTGAAAAACAATCTAACTGTATAATAAATATATGAAACAACTTTGATGAAGGTGGTAGAGGAAAAGGTGCTAAACTGTGTCATTTTGGAAATGGGTAGGGTTTGCAAAACTAAAGGCAAAAGAAAATGTGTAGAAGCATGATAGTTGACACTATAGTCGATAAAGTTGCATCCTAAGGGGTGCATAAAACCTGCACTTACTCCCAATAATTTCAGAGTTGAATTTCAATTTTGTAACCAAAATATAAGAGTCTTTGTTAATCTGACTGTTGCCTACCTGGCTAAGCTCATGTTTCACTTTCCATCCTCTGCAGAGGATTGTTCGTCAGATATTAAGAAATATTTGTAATTTCATAAACACACTTACCTTATAGTTTAACCCCACATTTCCTTCTCTGCTGTCTCATCCCAGAGTGCTCATACTCCTTGTCAGCCTGAAAGAACTGCAGATATCTCCTTCAAGACTCAGTGTAATTATGAGCTTATCTGTGAAGTTTTCACTAACCTCCCATTGATAAGGCAAATTCTCTGGGTCCTCTTCACCAGATTTCGACTTCACCTCAGGATATTGGTTGTTTTTTTTTTTTTTAACAGCTCTGGTGTTTACACAGTGAGTGCCTTCAGAAAATAAACAATATCTTACTCATTTCTTTAGTCCCATAATAAAATTTAGTGCCTCCAATACAATAGTTGTGACAAAAGTTTGATGAATGACTGAAGGTACAAATAATTGAATGAGGAGAAACACATACTCCCAACAATGGAAAAGTAAAGACAAACAGGAAAATAAAGAAAAATATGAGCGAGGGATGGAGGACCAAATCTTTGATTAAGAATCAAAAAAAATATATATACAGATAAGAGGAAAAATGTTTTATGTCTCTAAAATTTCCCTCCAGAATCTGGACCTTTAAATTGGCAGGACTTGGCATTAAAATCTCCTTAACTTATTATCTCTTTAATGCCCCCAAAGTAACTACCAATAAAATGGGTCCTTCATCCTGCACCACATTCTCTCCATCCTTATAAAGATGCAATGGCCCATTCAGATGTAATCAGAGAGCAGTCTGAGATCACTGGTCCAATTTCTTCCATGGATGATTGATGAAGGTAGAAATTATGCCCCCAAGGAGAGAAAGGATATGGTCCCACTCATGAAGGCTCTGGAAGACATCTGTGATTAGGAGAGTAGATTTTCATGGGTATAGCAGAAGTATTTACAGTTTCTTTGGCTTTACGGGCTGAATTCCCATGAGTCTCATTAATGAAATGTTCTTCTATCTCTCTTCCCTTTAAGAGACTTGGTTCTCTGAGGTAAGGAGAGAAAAACAAAATGCAAATTTACCCCAATTTTGGTCTTGAAAATCAGTTTTGGCATTCCATGATCATCTCTTATTTCATTACACTTTTTTTATCCTAGGAAGAGGTCATCTCTATGTAGGTTCTCTGATTATTATGTCTGTACCCCCATAATCATTGTCCAGTACTTGATTTGGAAGGGAGAGCCTGAATATCCAAATACCTTCTTTCTCCAATCTGCAATTCCTAGTATAGGCTCTAAATCATGGAAGCACCACCTCTCAACATCATTTTTACTTTTTCCCTGCTTCTCCTCTCTCCTTCATTATAGGCAAAATTTGTTTAACATCACTTAACCATTTTAGTTTTCAGGAATTTTGCAAATGTTTATGTAGCAATTACTATATTATAGGCACTATGTCCTGGTGATGAAGGAAAGTATAAGAAATTGTTCCTTCTTTTAAGGAGCTCACAGTCTAAACAGGAAAAGAGACGTAAAAATAAATTAATGCAATTACCTGAGGTGGCACCAAAATTTGGTGAAAGAATCCAAATGTGGTCAACTTTTTCACTTGGAGATTAGTGAAGCCTGCGCCTACAAGCTTATAATTGTACCAAGACTTGAGGTGGAGAAGGGGGTAAGAACTCTCCAGGAAGAAGTATCAAGAAAGTAAATGCGGGCAGCTGCCAGGGTCTTGCGCTGGTTTGCAACCAGCTACAGCCCTCCCGAGGCTGGGACCAGGCGGTGGCCTTTAGGGACACCTGGAGGAGGGGAACAAGTGGCAAGCCAGAATAATTCAAGGGACTCACCTTCTTGGCGTGACCTGACATGAGGACTTTAAAGATTTACTTTCGGAGTAACATCAGAAATATGGCAGAGTGAGAGATGTCCCCAGATCTCCCCCCTTGAAACAACAATAAGGTGAACATCTAAAACTCAATAAAAAAAACACCAGCATATCCCATACCAGCATGTCTGAGCATGGGATCTGTGCATAAGAGCTACTCCAGCTCGGAACCCTGGGAGTCCAGCAATAGACTGCGAGAAACAAAGAATCGGCCTCTCACAGCTGGAAATGCTTGCAGGAGAAGGGGTAGGGGAGAAGGTGTGGTAAGTTCCCTGAACAACCCTGCTTAGGAGAGCTGTGAGCTCCAGGCAGCCCATGGCAGTGCCCAGGCATCATAGAAGAAAGCAGAGAAGTGGGGATGGCAGAGAAACAGTTAATTATTACCAGCCATGGTTGCAAAACACAAAGCCAAGTCGCAGTCCCCATCCCCCAACCCAGAGGGCTCCACACTCCATATCCTACAAGACTGAACACCGCCAAGTCCCAGGAGAATCTGAACAAATGCTACTAAAACTGTCACTAACACTGATGGAGACTGAGACTGAAGGTAGGGAGTATGATTGAATATCTATTTAAAAAAAAAAAAACATTATTAAGACTTTATGTAAAGCAGGGATCCAAGAGGCTTAGATGCCACCTACTGGAAACCAAAACAAAAATGCCTTCCTTGCAACAGGCTGAAGAGAGACCTTTACATAATAAACCATCTTTCTGGGGAGAAAAAAAAAGCAGAATACATTCCCATTAATGTCCAAGCAGAGAAATAGTCCATTAAACACCATGAACAACCAAGGTGACAAGGCATCTCAGAAAGAAAGAGAAAAACCTCCCAAAAATAGGCTCATAGACATAGAAATATGCGACTTAAATGACAGAGAATTCAGGATGGTAATGCTGAAAAACCTCAATGAGTTCCAAAAAGAGTTCCAAATCGATAATTTTAGGAATTGAAAAAAACAACTATATGAGCAGAGCAAGAAGATTGAAACCCTCAAAAAGAACTGAATAGACCTTCTGGAGATAAAATAAAAAACACACTGCAAGAGTTGAAAAATGAAATAGCAAGCTTGGGAAACAGAGTCAAACAAATGGAGGAAAGGATCAGAGATATCGAAGACAGAAACCTAGAAATAAATCAGAAGGAATAAGAGAGAAACTGAAGAATGAAAAATAATGAAAGAGAAATACAAGAACTAGCTGATAGCATCAGAAGAGAAAACATAAGAATAATGGGCATTATCAAATGCGAGGAAGAAGAGCAGAGACTAGAAAGCATTTTCAGACAAATAATGGACGAGAATATCCAAATCTAAGGAATGAGCTGGAGCTTGGAATTCAAGAAGTCAACAGAACACCCAATTATTTCAACCCAAAGATAAGCTTTCACCAAGACACGTTGTATTAAAGTTATCAAAAATCAACGACAAAGACAGAATACTCAGGGCAGCCAGGGAGAAGAAAATGATAACTTATAAAGGAAAACCCATTAGATTATTATCAGACTTCTCAGCACAGACCTTACAAGCCAGAAAGGAATGGAATCAAATATTTAAGCTATTAAGTGAAAGAAACTACCAATGTAGAATAATGTATCCAGCTAAGTACTCCTTTAGATGTAAAGAAGAAATTAAGACCTTTCCAGACATACAAAAATTGAAGGAATTCTCCACTATGAGGCCTGCACTACAAGAAATACTGAAAGGGGTCAGCTCATCTAAAACAAAATAACAACAACAAAAAAATACATAATTAGGAGTAAAGTGACTATCAGACAAATAGAAGCAGAAAAGTACAATCCTTACTAAGAATAGGGCATTATAAGCTTAAATAGTAAGAATAGAATTGCTATAGCAAGACAGTAATGAACATTGAGTATACATAGGGACAAATTGAGATAACAATGACTGAAAGGGGGAGGACTCAAAGATACATATTTGCAAAGGGGAATGGAGATAAGGCACACGCAGAAGAAAATGGACAACTATATATATATATATAACTATCCTTTTCATATTCATAATGGTAACCACACACCAAAGATTCAGAACTGAAGTATATAACATAAAACAAGAAGAACCAGATGCAAAACTCACAAAAGCCAACCAAAAAAAAGAAAAAAGAAACATAAGGACAAGGAAGCAATGGAAACACCGAGCTACCAGAAGGCAAAATATAAAATGGCTATAAGAAGATCTCATGTTTCAATAATCACCCTAAATGTAAATGGACTGAACTCACCAATAAAAAGGCACAGAGTTGCAGATTGGATCAAAAAACAAAACCTAGCCACATGCTGCCTCCAGGAGACACATATCAGCTCCAAAGACAAATATAGACTCAAAGTGAAAGGGGGAAAAATGATATTTCAAGCAAATGGCATTCAGAGAAAAGCAGGAGTAGTGGTACTAATATCAGACAAAAGAGACTTCAAAATAAAAAAGGTAAAGAAAGACACTGAGGGACACTTCATAATGACAAAGGGAATCATGAACCAAGAAGATATAATACTTCTTAATAACTATGCTCCCAATCGGGGAGCCCCGAAATATGTAAAGCAATTACTAACAGAACTAAAGGAAGAAACTGATCAAGACACTATTGTTGTAGGGGACCTAAATATCCCACTGTAAGATATGGACAGATCATCCAAACAGAAAAGCAATAAGGAAATAACATCCTTAAATAACACATTCGACCACCTGGACATAATTGACATTTATAGAGCCTTCCATCCCAAAACAGCTGCTTATACATTCTTCTCTACTGCACATGGAAACTTTCTCAAGAATCGACCACATACTGGGACAAAGAAATAGCCTCAACAAATATAAGAGGGTTGAAATCATACCAACCATATTCTCTCATCATAATGCTTTGAACCTAGATATCAACTGCAAAAAGAAATCAGGAAGAACCACAAATACATGAAGATTAAACAACCTGCTACTGAAGACTAACTGGGTCAGGACAGAAGGAAAAAGAGTGATCAAGAGATACATGGAAATGAATGATAATGATAATACAAAATATCAGAACTTTAGAGACACGGCAAAAACGGTCATAAGAGGAGAGTTTATATCATTACAGGCCTATCTCCAAAAACAAGACCGAGCCCAAACAAACAATCTAATGCTTCATCTTAAGAAACTAGAGAAGGAAGAACAAACCAAGCCTAGAGTCAGCAGAAGGAAAGAAATCATCAAAATTAGAGCAGAAATAAATGAAATTGAAAACAAAAAAAAATAGAAAAGAT
This sequence comes from Pteropus vampyrus, assembly GCF_000151845.1. Lineage (NCBI taxonomy): Eukaryota > Metazoa > Chordata > Mammalia > Chiroptera > Pteropodidae > Pteropus > Pteropus vampyrus. The sequence continues at coordinate 50,638 of NW_011889721.1, forward strand.
GAATACAACAAAGAGTTGGTTCTTTTAGAAGGTTAATAAAATTGACAAACCTCTGTCTAGACTCACTAAAGAAGAAAGAGAAAGGACACAAATAAACAATATCAGGGATGAAAGAGGAAAAATTACAACTGACATCACAGAAATACAAAGGATCATACAAGAATACTATGAAAAATATATAACACCAAGTTTAATAACCTAGAAGAAATGGACCTGTACTTATAAAAATACAATCATCCAAGAAGAACTTGAAAACCTAAATCAGCAGTATGGAAATTGAAACAATCATCAAAAACCTACCAAAAAGTAAAAGTCCAGGACCAGATGGCTTCACCAGTGAATTGTACCAAACATTCAAAGATTTAATACCTATTCTCCTCAAACTCTTGCAAAAAATTGAGTAGGAGGCAATACTTCCCAACTCTTTTTATGAGGCCAATATTTCTCTGATACCAAAACCTGGTAAAGATAACACAAAGAAAGAAAACTACAGACAAATATCTCTCATGAACATAGATGCAAAAATTCTAAATAAGATACTAGCGATCCAACTTACTAAACAAACTATACACCACTATCAAGTGAGCTTCATCCCACAAGCACAGGGATGGTTCAACATATGCAAATCAATTAATGTGATACACCATATAAACAAATTAAAAAATAAAAATCATAAGGTCACATCAATAGATGCAGAAAAAGCCTTTGACAAGGCTTTTTCATCATCCATTTATGATCAAAACACTTAACAAAATCAGTATAGAAGGAAAGTATCTTAAAGACCATCTATGACAAGCCCTCAGCCAACATTTTACTTAATGATAAAAAAACTAAAATCCTTCCCTCTAAGATCAGGAACAAAGCAAGGCTGTCCACTATCGCCACTATCGCCACTGCTACTCAGTATAACATTGGAGGTCCTAGCGAGTGCAATCAGGCAAGAGAAAGATATAAGAGGCATCCAAATAGGAAACGAAGAAGTCGAACTGTCACTCTTTGTGGATGACACAATTCTCTGTATAGAAAACCCTAAAGACTCCACAAGAACACTACTAGAAACAATAAGCAAATACAGTAAAGTTTCTGGATACAAAATCAACATTCAAAAATCTATAGCGTTCCTATACTCTAATAACGAAGTGTCAGAAAAAGAAGTGGAAAAAATAATTCCTTTTGCAATTGCAACAAAAAGAATAAATTCCTAGGAATAAATTTAACGAAACATGCGAAGGACTTATATAATGAAAACTACAAGACCCTATTAAACAAAATCAAAAAAGATATAAAAAATGGAAAGATATTCCATGTTCTTGAATTAGAAGAATCAACATAGTTAAAATGATCTTATTACCTAAAGCATTATATAGATTTAATGCAATCCCCATCAAAATCCCATTGGCATTTTTTAAAGAAATAGAACAAAAAATCGTGAGATTTGTATGAAAGCACAAAACACCCAAAATTGCCAAAGCCATCCTGAGAAAAAAGAATGAAACTGGAGGCATCACTCTGCCCGACTTCAAATTATACTACAAAGCGACAGTAATCAAAACAGTATGGTATTGGCAGCAAAACAGATACACGGACTCATGGAACAGAATCGAGAGTCCAGAAGTAAACCCATATTTATATGGGAAAGTAATTTTCTACAAAAAAAGCCAAAAACATACAGTGGGGGAAAGGAGAGTTCTTCAACAAATGGTGCTAGGAAAATTGTAAGGCCACCTGCAAAAGAATGAAATTAGACTGTTGTCTGTCACAACACACCAAAATTAACTCAAAATGGATTAAGGTCCTGAATATAATACCTGAAACAATAAAATGCATAGAAGAAAGCATAGGAACTAAATCAAGGACCTTGGGCTTTAAGAGGATTTTATGAATTTGACCTCAAAGGCAAGAGAAATAAAAGCAAAACTAAATACATAAAACTAAAAAGCTTCTGCTCAGCAAAAGAAACCATCAACAAAGTAAAGAGACAGCCATCTGAATGGGAAGATATATTTGCAAGCAACGCCTCCAATAAGGGCCTAATATCCAAAATATACAAAGAATAGATACGACTCAATAATAACAAAAAAAACACAAACGTTCCAATCAAAAAATGAGCAGAGGACCTGAACAGACACTTCTCCCTAGAAGACATACAAATGGCCAACAAATATATGAAAAGATGCTCAACATCGCTAGCTATTAGGGAAATGCAAATCAAAACCACAGTGAAATACCATCACACATCTCTTAGAATGGCTATCATCAACAGGACAAGTAATAACAAATGTTGGAAAGGATGCAGAGAAAAAGGAATCCTCATATACTGCTGGTGGGACTGCAAATTGGTACAGCCACTATGGAAAACAGTATGGAGGTTCCTCAAAAAACTAAGAATTGATCTACCACATGATCCAGTAATTCCTCTACCAAGTATTTACCCCAAAGACTTGATAACCCATATCCAAAAAGATATTTGCACACCGATGTTCATAGCAGCATTATTCACATTGGCTGGGACATGGAAGCAACCGAAGTGTCCTACAATAGACAATTGGTGAAAGATGCTGTGGTACATATATACAATGGGATATTACTCAGCCATAAGAAGAGATGAAATGCTGCCATTTGCAAAAACATGGATAGACCTTGAGATAATCATGCTAAGTGAAATAAGCCAGACAAAAAGTTGAAAACTACATGATATCACTTATATGTGGAATATAAACCTAAAAGCAACAAACAAACAAGGACATACAAACAGAGACTCATGGACATGGACAATGGGCTAGTAGTTATCAGAGGGGAGCGGGGAATGAGAAGGGGGAAAAATAAATAAAATATTTTTTAAAAAAATAAAAAATAATAAAGGTAAATAAATAAATAAACATATCCAGTGATTTCAGCAAAAAAATAATAATAAAAAAATAAAAATAAGATATAAAGGTTTTAGGTTATTAAGTAGACTATCCATACTAGCTCTATTTATCTTGGGATTACGATATAGAGACAATTGAACAATTTTAAGAAACTTAAGAAATTTAAAAGCAAAAATTTATATGAAGTAATATAATGTTGGTGAAATAATGGAAATAACTAAATTTCCATGATTAATTGCTTTCTTAAAGAAATATATAAAGGATATTATTTTTAGGTAGTTCTAGTAGACCATATAATGTGTCAAGTATTTTGCCTGTTTTATCTCATCGAATTTTCCCAACACACTAGTGAGAATAACTATTTCCATCTTACAAAAATCTTAAGGGATGTGTCTGATATGATAAAATTAGTAACTGTAAATTTTCTCACCTTTCTATCTCAACACATTCCTGTTTTATTGGAATCACTAGAGTAAAAGCAATAGGGAAGAGCAAGAATAAAAAAGAATAACATATATAACTCAAGCCCCAGGGTATAGAAGTTACTCTGAATATTAGCTTGGCGGTAGTCTTACTTTTGCTTTTGCTCAACCAGTACTGGGCTATATCATTGCCCTAGGCCTGGCATATTTACTATTTTAAAAAGATCCTCTAAATAGAGTCAGCATCAGTCTTTCATCATCAAGAATTAAGAAACATCAGCAAGGAGGCTGGCAGTCCAAACAGTAGTAATGCTAACCAAAGGATACAAAATAGAACAGAGAAATCTGATAAGTTTAAATTGGGCAGGGAAAGGGGAAGGGGAAGGAAGCATCCAGGCCAGTTCTTTTCTAAGTCAGTTCTTCTTGGTCACATGTTATTTGCATCAACAGGAAATATTACTTCACAGCTCAAGACAAAAATTCCCCAGTGCTCATACTTCATGTTTCTGCACAATGAGGAACAGATATTTTGCATTTTATCCAGGTAGGTATAATTGAGAGGATCTTTCATTTAAACCATTTTAGTAGTCTTTATCCTTTTGGAGAAATGTCTATGTTCTCTGATTGATTCATAGATTGCTCTTGCACTATTCTTCAGAAGCATAATAACGAAAAAGGCATTTGTTGATTTCTATTAACCTTTCAAAGAAGAAAGTGGCTTGAACTTGAAACCAGAAAATTGAGGTTTTATTTTGAGATTTCTTAATGTAGTATCTATAAATTTTTTATTATTACCTATAAATATGTTTATTCTTAGACTATGTCCTGAGAAATAATGAATCCTTTAATATGTCTCCAAATAATCCAGTGGGAGCATGAGAATGAGTAGAGGTACAGATGAAATAAAAAATGGCCATAAATTTATGATTATGACAGCAGGATGATTGATTCATGAGGATTCAGTTGACTATTTTTCTACTTTTTAGTATGAAATTTAGTAGAAATTTTCTACTAAACAGTAAAAATTTTTAAAAATAAAGATCAATTTGCAAAAAGTGACAGAGCCAGTGAGTGGCAGAGCTAGAATTCAAATTTACTTGTTTACAACTCCAATAACAATGGTATAATCTCAGGGCAGCCTGCAAGTGAAAATTGATTTAAGCCACTTCAAAAAAAGAAAGATCCTGAATAATAAAAAACTAATATTTGTATCTGAATAAAGACAGCCAGATCCAAGGAGTTTCCTCATAAGATGTATCATGTAAAATGGATGGGAATAGATAATCTAATAGGTGTGCCTGTCATTTTCCATCTGTGTAGATTTTGATCCTTATACTAAAAGCCTACTACTATCAATATCTTGGGAGGCTTATGGAAGATTAAAGAAAAATTCTTTGTCCCCAGGGTCCTGTGGGAAAGTCTAGGAGCCTGTCTAAGGGACAAGGGAACACTGGGATGCTGTTAGAAGCCATGGGGCTATTGAAGAGACTGCATTTCACCAGGTGGTAGAAGCCATTCCTGTGGGTGCTTTGGATCTCATTTCTCAGCCATATTCACCTCCTCTCTCTGTTCTAGAGTTCTGGGTCCTGCTAATATCATTGGGAGCTATTGCTCAGAAGACTGGAGGTGAGTGTGTTCAAACAAACCCCATCAATCACCTGAAGCTGAGGAAAGGAACTTCATACTAACAAGGACTTATTTGGAGGGATGGTCCTCTTGGGCTTTGAGAAATTGATGCTGCTTCTTCTCCAGACATAGAGTTTATTACTGAGGGTTCTTCCTTGTGTGAAGACAGGCATTTCTTCCCTCTCCTTCCTCCATCCCATTGTTTCCAACTGGCAGCTGGCATTTTATAAGGGAGTTCAAACCCAGACGTCCATTTCCCACAGTTCCCTGTGCTCAGTGCCCACGGAATGCCCAGTGTACCAATGCCACTTTTTGCCGCTGTGATTCTGGATTCACTTCTCTGTCTGGACAGACCATCTTTAACAACACCTCGGAAGTTTGTATAGGGAAGAGGCTGAGGGAGGGCAGAGGGGTCATTGGATGTGGGGAGCATCTAGAGTTCCCAGCCCTTGAATCAGCACTAAAGTTCTTTGCCAAGGGTAGGAGAGAAGAGCCAAGAAACAGGGTGATCAGTTCTGATGGCCAAAGAGCATAGTGTTAAGAGCTCGAGATTTGGAGCTGAAGTGTCTGAATTCCAGCTGTATTACTGACCAGCTATATGAGCCCAAGCAAATTGTTTCGCCTCCCAGTATCTCAACTTTCTTATCTATATATCAGGGATAGTAATAATATCAACTTATCAAATTCCTGTGTGCTTTAAATTTTTTTTGTAAAAAACACAATTTCTGATATTAAAATTAATTTAAACTACATAATAACCAAATGAGTGGATACTGTTATTATCCTCTATTTATAAATAAAGAAACTGAGACTTTGGGAGGTAGCTTGCTCATGCTATTACAGCCAGTAATACAGTTGGAATTCAAATAGGATTAATTTGAAGTTCAGAAAACTCTCAAACATGGTCTCCTAAGAAGCACCTCTTGAGAAAGTCAATGCTGGTGCCATATTATAAATGAGGAAATGTGAGCCCTGAGAGGTGACTTGTTTAGTCACACAACTAGGAAGTGGGAGAACCTGGACCTACATCTTAAACTACAGCATTCTGAGTTCTGTCCAGTTGGTCCTGAGTTGAATAAAATGTGAAATATTCTATAGGCATTAATATTTATTTATTATTTTGATATAGAAAAGTAGTCACAAAATATCTTAAAACCCTGGTAGAATTTGCATAAACCAAAGCCATAATCTGATTCCATGAGAGCTGGAGAACAGAAGAAAAAGTAATGATGCTGTTTTCATAATTGGTGGAGCTCAGTAATAGCTACATGTGGGTTTATTATACTATTCTCCCCTTGTTAAAAATTGCTTTAGTCTCAGTGGTTGCATATTTATGTGTTCTTTGCATTTTCTCCTTTTCCAGTTTTTTCCTGTAAACACATTATTTTGTTTAGAAAGAAAACACGAGGGGTAAAATCATTTAAATCTGGTTGCTACCAATCTCAACCAGAATTTTGGCCATTCCTAGCAGTTCCCAATTGTGTTCCAGATATCAACGAGTGTGGCCCGCCTTTATATGTGTCTTGTGGAAGCGTTGCAGATTGTCACAATGTGGAGGGAAGTCACCACTGTGAGTGCACCTCTGGGTGCGAGCTCCTTTCAGGCGGCACCAAATTCAAAAGTGAGAAGGAGAACACTTGTCAAGGTAAGTAGTTTCCCATTCACATGTTCCCTCCATCTGTCTTCACTCTTATGCCCAGTCCATCCTGTCAACAATGAGGACTGCTTTGGAATTGTTGTTACTAGATCTCAGAGCCCAAGAAAGAGCACCTTTGGGTCTCTTAGGACCCTTTCCTCCCATTTCCTTTTCTTGTTCAGATTTACTCCACATTAGGGTACATTTAGAAGCTTCTTTATTGGGACATAATATGCAAGTTAAAGATTGGAAACAAATGACATTTGTCAATGGAGAATAGTTTAACATATGATATAGCCATATAATTATAAGCTTTAGAGCCTTTTCATGACTTATTTTTTCCTTTTGGTGGGCAGTTTTATGAATTTTAATGCACGTCCACACTTGGGTTACCACCACCATAATCAGGGTCCAGAACAATTAGTTCCATTATCCCTCCTTCTGTCTCTTTGCAGTCACTCTTACCTCCACCCCTAGCAATCCTTAAACTGTTTTCTTTTACCTATAGTATTGTATTTTGAGAATATCATATAATAAAATGGAATAATACAATGTGTTTGAGTCAAGTGTCTCTCACTCAGTGTAATGGTTTTGAAGTTTATCCATGTTGTTTTGAGTATCAATGGTTCATTCATTTTTACTGCTATGTAATATTTCATTGTATGGTCATACCATCCTTTCTTTAACAATTCACCCATTGAAGGGCATTTGATTGCTTCCAGTTTGGGGTGATTATGAATAGAGCTAAAAGAAAGAAAGAAGAAAGCTCTTGATAATTAGAATGCTTTCCAAGTTCTGTTTTAATAGAAAAACATGCTGCAGGATGGTTCCTATAGTGCGCCAATTGCTTTTCTTATCCCTAATCTTCTTCTTAATCCATGTTGAGATTTCTTTATGAATATATTTTAATCTTAAAACTCTGCAAATCTCTTTTAGTGGTATTTAGACAATAATTTCATCATAGGTATGACTTGATTGTCTACTATTGCTCTGAACTGTATGTCAAGGACTTTAAAAAGAACTGTGAAGAATAGACTCTGTTGCCTGGAGCTTTTTCTCCAGTGGACAGACAGACCTGTAGACAAATGCAACATAAATCAAAAAATGTGAAAAGGAATAGTCACGATGCAGAAACCACCCACTTCATGGGTGCACAATATCTTTCATCACTGTACCCCAGTGCCTGCTTCATGGAAAGCATTCAAGAAATGTGCATAAATAATAACTTGAAAGAGCTCAATTGTTACAGTAATCAGAGCTGTGATCACACTTTGGCCCCAATGCTTGGCCTTGATTTTGGCCAATATTTTTTTTAATCTCTGGTTTTGGTTTCCTCATATATAAGTCAGAAATTATAATACCTATTCTTGAAGAGATCGGCTAAGTTTTTGTTGTTGTTGTCTCTATTTTTTAATTTTATTAAATGTATTGGGGTGGCATTGGTTAATAAGATTACATAGGTTTCAAGTGTACAATTCTTTTATACATCATCTGTATAGGGCGTTGTGTGTTCACCACCCAAAGTCAAGTCTCCTTCTGTCACTATGTATTTGACCCCATTTACCCTCTTCCACCTCTCCCCCACTCCTGCCTTTCCCTCTGGTAACCACCATACCGTTTGTGTCTATGACTTTTTGTTTGTTGGTTTATCTTGTTTATTTGTTCGTTGCTTTCCTCTTTATATCCCACATGTAAAAATAAATCATATTGTTCTCAACTTTTCCTGCCTAACTTATTTCACTTAACTCGATATTCTTATGATTCACTCATGTTGTTGCAAATGACACTATTTAATCTTTTCTTATGGCTGAGTAGCCCATTGTGTGTTCACCAATCAGGTTAGATTTCTTTCTGTCACTACATAATTGACCCCTTTTACCACATCTGCCTTCACCCTCCCCTCTCGCCCATCCCCTCTGGTAACCACTAGTCTATACTCCATGTCCATGAGTCTCTATTTCTTTCTCTTGTTCGTTTGTTGCTTTTAAGTTTATGTACTACATATAAACGATATCATGTGGTTTTCAACTTTTTCTGTCTGGCTTATTTCGCTTAGCATAATTATCTCGAGGTCCACCCATGTTTTCGCAAATGGCACTATTTCATGTCTTCTTATGGCTGAGTAATAGTCCGTTGTGTATATATACCACATCTTCTTTATCCAATCACCTATCGAAGGGCACTTCAGTTATTTCCATGTCTTAGCCACCATGAATAATGCTGCAAGAACATAGGAGCCCATATATTATTAAAATAAGTGTTTTCAAATTTTTGTGGTTAGATACCCAGAAGAAAGATTCATGGGTTATATAGTAACTCTATTTTTATTTTTTGAGGACTGTCTCTACTGTTTTCCATAGTGGCTGCACCAATTTACATTGCTACCAGCAGTGTATGAAGGTTGCTATTTCCCTACAACCTCTCCAACACTTGTTATTACTTGTCTTGTTGATAATATCCATTCTAACAGGTGTGAGGTGGTATCTCATTGTGATTTTGATTTGCATTTCCTTAATAGCTGGTAAATTTGATCATCCTTTCATGTGTCTGTTGGCTGTTTGAATGTCTTCTTGGGAGATATATCTGTTCAGGCCTTCTGCCCATTTTTTTAATTGGATTGTTTATTTTTGTTGTTGTTGAGTTGTATGAGTTCTTTATATATTTTGGATATTAGCCCCTTATTGGAGATGTAGTTTAAAAATATCTTCTCCCATTCAGTTGATGGCTTTTTTGTTTTATCGTTGGTTTCTTTTGCTGTGCATAAGCTTTTTAATTTGATATAGTCCAATTATTTATTTTTGCTTTTACTTCTCTTGCCTTTGGGGTCAAATTCATAAAATCTTCTCTAAGACCAAGGTCCATAAGTTCAGTACCTATGTTTTCTTCTATGTATTTTATTGTTTCAGGTCTTATATTTAAGTCTTTTATCCATTTTGAGTTAATTTTTGTATATGATGACAAATGGCAGCCTAGTTTCTTTTGCATGTGGCTTTCCAATTTACCCGGCACCATTTATTGGAGTGGCTCTCTTTCGTCCATTGTATGTTTTTTGGCTTCTTTATCAAAAATATTTGCCCATATATATGTGGGCTCTCAATTCTGTTCCATTGGTCTGTGTGTCTGTTTTTCTGACAATACTATGCTGTTTTGATTATTGTTGCTTTGTAGTATAATTTGAATTCAGGGAGTGTGATACCTCCAGCTTTGTTCTTTTTCTCAAGATTAGTTTGGCTACTTGGGGGTCTCTTGGAGTTTCATAAAAATCTGATTTTTTTTGTTCCATTTCTTTAAAAATTGCCATTGGGATTTTGATGGGGATTACATTAAATCTGTATATTGCTTTGGGTAATAAGGTTATTTTAAGAAAGCACCTCAACATAATAAAGCCCATATATAAAAAACCTTCAGCTAATAATCATACTTATCAATGAAAAATTGAAAGCTTTTCTTCTACGATTAGGAGCAAGACAAGGATGCCACTCTCACCACTGTTATTCAACATAGTACTAGAAGTCCTAGCCAGAGCAATCATACAAGAGAAAAAATAAAAGGCATCCAAATTGGGAATGAAGAAGTCAAATTGTCACTTTGTGCAGATGACATGATTCTTTATATAGGAAACCCCACCTCCCACAACTCGCAGCCCCACCCAAGCCACATCCAGTTGTATCCTCAGTGAGTCAAGTGCTCCTTGCTGAGACTCACACTGGTGGAGGCAGCTAACCTCGGTTTCTGGTGTGGCCTTTTGAGGCAACTATAAGTACAACATCTGTGGATTGTTTGCTGAATCTAAATTTGGCCTACAGCTGAACCCCTCTCAGGACTGTGCCACTGAACACCTACTTCACAAATCCACACTAATAAGACTGAGAGACTTAGGAGCTTTGCTTTGTACATAGAAATAGACACGGAAATGCAGCCAAAATGGGAAGACGAAGAAGCAGAAACTATATGATAGAACAGAACAAGATCCAAATGTAATAGAGTCAAGTAATCTAACAGGTGCAGAGTTCAAAACACTGGTTATAAAGATGTTCAACGAACTTTTGGGAAGTGTAGATAAATTCAGTGAGAACTACAACATAGAGATAAAAAACATAAAAATGGAAGTAGAAATTATAAAAGGGAACTAGTCTGAAATGAGGAACACATTATCTGAGATGAGAAGTATATAAAATAGAATAAACAAAGGAATAAACAAAATGAATAAAGAAGAGGATCACATGCCCTAGCTAGAGGACAGGACAGCCAATCAAGACACTCAAACAGAATGGCAAGGAAAAAGAGGCCAAAGGCTATAAAGATGACTTAAGGAGGATATGGGACACTATTAAGGCTCCATATATTCATCTGATTGGTGTAAGTGAAGAAAATCAAGAGGTTAAACAGCTGTTTGAAGAAATAATGATGGAAAACTTCCCTAACCTGGTGAAGGAAATGGACATAACACCCCAGGAAGCTCAGAGGATTCCAAAATCCAGGGACCCAAAGAGGCCCACATCAAGACATGTCATAATTAAAATGCCAAAGGTTAAATACAAAGAAAGAATATTAAAAGCAGCAAGAGAAAAAAATAATAATTACATTTAAGGGAACACCCATATGACTGGCAGCTGATTTCACAAAAGAAACTATGCAAGACAGTGAGCTTGGCAAAAAAATATTACAAAGGATGACGACCCAGGATATATAACCAAGAATAATTTATCCAGCAAAGCTATTATTTAAAGTTAATGAACAGATAAAGAGCTTCCCAGACAAAAATAAGCTAAAAGAATTTATCACCATGAAGCCAGAATTACAGGAAACTTTGGAGGGATTTCTTTAAGAAGAAAAAACATGTATCAAAAATAAGAATAAAGAATGGTAACAACTACATTCCTATCAATAAGTACCTTAAATGGAAAAGAATTAAGTGCTCCAACCAAAAGATAGAGTGGCTGAAAGGATAAGAAAACAAGACCCTACATATGAAAAGGAAGGAAATGGAAAAAGATATTGCTTTGATGAACCTAGAAGGTATTTAAGTCAGACAGAGAAAGATAAACACTATATGACTTCACTTATATGCAGAATTTAAGGAATAAAAAGAAAAAAACAATCAAAAATAGACTCGCAAATACAGTGGACAATTTGGTGACAGACAGAGTGGAGGGGGGTTTGGGGGGTTGGGAGAATGGGGTGAAGGGTTAAAGAAGTACAAATTAGTGGTTGATAGATGGTCACAGGGATGGGGAGCTCGGCATAGGAAATGCAGTTAGCATTAATACAGTGGGTAGGTCAGGGGAGGGTCAGGAGAGGGAGGGAGCAATTGGGAGAGATCATTTTACTAACCATATAGATGTCTAACCAATGTACAGTATACTTGAAACTAATTAAAATTTAAAAAATAAAATAAATTTAAAAAATAAAAATAATAATTGAGATATTCTATATCAATACGTAAAGAACTTTCTCATTTATTTTTACATCAATATAGCTTTCCATTCTATGGATGTTCTATATTTTAACAAGCCTCTAATGATGAAAATTTTATTTTCAATATTTTGCTTCTACATTATTGCAATAACATTGATGGGTCAAATCTATAGCTGTAATTTTGACAAATATCGCCATATTTCAACACATTTCTGTAGCTGGTCAATGGATTCCTTGAATTTTAAAGTTTGGCAACTGTACTATCATTTCTGGCTATTGCCCCCATCCGCCCACGCAAGGTATTTCTTTTTCTTTTTTCATTCAAGATGAAATCATTTTATTTTCAGTTCTGCAATTTCACATTTTTTTAATAAATTTATTAGGGTGGCATTGTTTAATAAAATTATATAGGTTTCAAGTGTACAGTTCAATAATATATCCTATGTATATTGCATTGTGCATTCACCGCCAAAAGTTAAATTTCTTTCTGTCACCATATATTTGACTGCCTTTACCCTTATCCACCTCCCGCTACCCCTTCCTTCTGGTAACCACTATACTGTTGTCAATGTCCATGAATCTCTGTTGTTTGTTTTGTTCATTTGTTGCTTTCAGTTTTATATCCCACATATAAGTGCAATTATATGGTTCTCAACTTTTTCTTTCTGACTTATTTCACTTTGCATGATAATCTCAAAATACATGCACGTTGTCACAATAACAGCACCACACCTTTTCTTATGTCTGAGTAATATTCCATTGTATTAATGCAAGGTATTTCTTTTAAGTGTATAAATTCAACTTTTCTTTGTTTTTGAAATTATTTCTTGAAATCTATTTTTCAATATTTGTTCTCTTCATTAATTTGGTTTCCTTCGTTGAAGACACCAATTACACGTATTGTGGCTCTCCTTTGCCTAACTCCCATATTTCTTTTTCCTCTGATTCTTCGTTACCTCTTTTTTAGTGTTAATTTTGCTCATTTTTTTTTCTATTCCCATTTTCTATGTCCCTTAAAATGTTTCCATCAGGGTCCATTCTTCATATAACCTCCTTAAGTTTTGCCTTCATTACCATAGGTATTTTTCTCTTCCATTTATTTACTGAGCTTTTCTAATATACAATTTCACAATACCTCTCTTCTCTGAGGTCTTGTACCTCTTTTATTTCTTGCTTATAAAGGCAAGTGCTTCCTTACATATTTTTGTTCATGGTAAATAATGTCACAACTTTAATTTGCTCTATGGAAACAGTTATTTGGTGAGTCTTCCTTACTTACCATTTTTTTCTTTTTCCCATTTTTCTTGTAATATTTTGTATAAATAATGTGCTTGTTCTTTTGATTACTTGCCTTTAAAACAGATGGTTTTTTTAAAAGCAACAAATGATCAGGACAAACAAACAGAGACTCATGGACATGGACCATAGGCTAGTGGTTACCAAAGGACTGTAGACTAGTGGTTACTAGCGGGATGGGGGAAGAGGGAAGAGGTAGACTGGGTAAAGGGGGTCAATTATAGGGGGTAGAGGGAAGGTGAAATGGGTAAAGGGGATCAAATATGTGGATGCTGAAGGAAACTGGACTTTGGGTTGTGAACACACAATAGAATATAAAGATGTCAAATGATAATGTACACCTGAAAATTATATAATTGTATTAACCAGTGTTACCCCAATAAACTTAATTAAAAATTTGAAAAAAGAAAAAAAGAAAGCAGATGGTTTTTCCTGGAGGAGTTATTTCTAAGATATGTCTGTAAAAACATGGTCATGGATATATTATAGCGTATCACAGAGATTTTATGTGAGTTTTAAAATTTTATCCAAGCAAAATAAAATGTCATTTCATGTGCGAAAATCTGTGTTTTCCTCCACAGAGTCAAATTTCTTCCTATAAATGTGGTGTATTTGTGAAATTACATGCTTAGCTTCAAATCCTCTAAAACTCTTAACCAACTGGTATAAGGAAACACCTGCCCTAATCTTTCCCACTATAACAATCATGAAAAAGTTTATTTAGGTTTCCTCCTCTGTGCACCTCTAGTCCATTTTCTGTGATTTTAGCATCTCTTCCAATTATTCTCTAGTTTCACTGAAAATTTAAATTGTTTTTAATTCTCATTACTTGTGGCATTTGTATTATTTCCAAGAGGGATGTGTGTGTGTGTGTGTGTGTGTGTGTGTGTGTGTGTGCATACACATATGCACCAACTTTGGGCCATCATCTTCAATACCAAAATAACTGACTTTTTTCAGCCAAAGGTTTCCTTTCAAACTTGAAAAATACTAGGATTTGGAATGGGGGAAATGGGAGGGGAACAGGAGAGACAGATAAATGTATGTTCTTCTGTGGACCATCTTATTTTTCCCAGCCCAGAAATATTTTTTCAGCTGAGCTGGTGCAAATACTCATGAAGGTGACCTCAGGCAATTGCGTGGGTAAGAAATGGTGCAAAAATGGAGTATCACTTTTAGGAAAATAACCTATAAACCTAGTAAGTTTAGTGATGCACAGATTTCAGGATTGAAATCCAACTAATATGGTTCAATGGCTTGGTGTTTTGAAGGAGGGCTGCCCTATTACACGGGTACCATTGAGTAGAATAAGAAGTTCATAGGAGCCCTATCTCTCTTCTAGACCTCAGATCCTCAAGTAATTCATTTTGTTAATCAACTTTATTGGAGTGCAACATATTTGCAAGAAAAATTAGGTTATAAATATACAGTACATGAGTTTGACAATAATAAACCAATCTGCAACCACAACCCCAGTTAAGACATAGACCCTTTAATAACTCCAGAAAGGCTCTCAAGACAGTTGCAGTCAATGCTCTCATCCTCACCCCTAGGACAATGGATCTGATTTTTATCACCATACTTTACTTCTGACTTAGAATCATTCAGTAGAGTCATTCTCTCTATCATGTCTGGTTTCTTTTGCTCAACATAATGTCTATGAGATTCTCCCATGTTATGTTCTGTGTAACCATAGTTCATTCTTTTTAATGCTCCAGATAATCACGATGTATGACTAAATCACAATTTGTTTATCTGTTCTCCATTTCAATGAACATGTGTATTGTGTCCAGTCTGGGCTATTATGAATAAAGCTGTTATGAACATTTTTAAACATTCATTTTGTGAACATTTATTTTCATTTCTCTTAGGTAAATACCCAGAAATGGAATTGCTGGGTTATATAATAAGTGTATGTTTAACTGTTTAAGAAACACCAAACTCCATTCCAGAATAGATGTTACTTTTTGCATTCTCACCCAGAGTGTGTGAGAGTTCCAATTTTTCCATTTTGCCTATACTCGACACAATTGTTTTTGCTTTGCCTTTCTAGTCTGTGCACTTTGAAAATCACAATTTTACCCCAGAGTACAATAATGTGATAGTGATCTTCTCTTTGCTGGGTTTCAGGAGGAGGATCCTGCCCTGGCTGTGATCACCTATCTGGGGCTGAGCCTCTCTCTGCTGTGCCTCTTCCTGGCAGCCCTCACCTTCTTGCTGTGCAAAGCCATCTAGATCACTAGCGCTTCACTCCACCTGCAGCTCTCTCTCTGCCTCTTCCTGGCCCACCTGCTCTTCCTCATGGCCATCGACAGAACAGAGATCAAGGTACTGACACTGACCCAGAGGACCTCTATCCCGCATAGAGTATGCTAAGTTCATGGATATATGCTGCATTGGACATCTTTAAAAACTGGCCTTGGGTTCTGGGAAGGTTTGAGGATGTGAGTAGCTATTTTCACACTGACTGACATAACTAGATGACCAACCCTCTTCTAACAACTTATTCCTACGCATCAGAGTTCTTCCAACAACAAGGTGTAGTAGAAGTCCTGGGACCACACTTCACCTGACAATCCCACCTGGTGACTCTTACTCCTCCCACAGGTGCTGGGCGCCATCATCGTGGGTGCTTTACACTACCTCTACCTGGTCTCCTTCACCTGGATGCTGCTGGAGGGCCTGAACCTCTTCCTCACTGTCCGCAACCTGACTGTGGTCAACTACTCCAGCGTGAGCACGTTCATGAAGAAGTTCATGTTCCCTGTGGGCTACGGAGTACCGGCTGTGATCGTGGCCATTTCTGCAGCATCCAGGCCTCACTTTTATGGCACACCCACCCAGAATATGCAACATCTCACTGTCTTCATCTTCTCCATATGACAATAGCCAGCAGAGGACCAATGTAGCCTTTAATATCATGAGAATATGATAAACAGAGAAAAACTCAATCCAAAGATGTCTTCGTGGTGGAAGATTGTGTTCATTGATATAGCTAGCTGTTTTTAAGTCCTAGAGATTTTACATTGTTTTAAATGTCATTATATTGATATAATATTGTGTATATTAACAATACACTAATATATTAATGATTATTAATTAATATATAGTTGAAATAATTGAAGTGACAATTTTTTCTTTTATATTTTATTATTTTAAATATTAATAATATATTATATTGACTATTGGTATAATAATTGTATCTTATCTATTAGCAAATGTATATTAATATCGTATTGATTGTCTTAATTAAGAGACTGGTTTTTGTTTTTATTTATTTATTTCAATGTAGTTGGTATATAATATTATATTGATTATATTAGTTTCAAGTACACAATATGTAGTGATTCGACATTTTTATCCCTTAAAATGTGATTACTCTAATTCTAGTAATCATGGTCACCATGCAAATTTATCACAATACTATTAACTATACCTTACAATGTGATCACCCTAATTTAGTAATCATCTGTCAGTATGCAAATTTATCACAATATTATTGACTATATTCTCCATCTTTCTCCTAATCTCCCCCCACTAAGGGGACTGCGTTAAATCTTCTAGAAAGCAAAATTGAAATGAAGAGATGACATTGATTTGTGTAACCAACTTCTCTTAATTCTAGAAGAAATAGAGGATAATTTAGATAATGAAATAATTGTTATTACCAAAACTAAGATTTATAAATCACTTCTAATATTCAGTTATTGTTCTAAATATTTTTCATGTGTCAGCTCAAATCATACTCTGAACAACCCTCTGAAGTAAGAATTAGTATTATGTGAGTTTTACAGAGAAAATTGAGACACAGAGACTATTAACATGGCCAAGATCACAGAGCTGGTTGGTGGCAGAACTGGGATCAAATGAAGATAGTCAGTCTGACAGTAACAACATACTCCTAGACTGATAAAATTAATGTTCACCTGCATCAGATGAGGCCTGGCCAGCTGGCCTTCCTAGGTAGCTTAGCATAAAAGTGAGCAACTTCTTCTGTAAAGGGCTGAAGAATAAATCTTTTCAGCTTTGTGGGCCACATAGTCTGTTGCAACTACTCACCTCTGTCTTTGCAGCACAAAAGCTGCCAAAGACAAAATATAAGGTAATGAGTGTAACTGTTTCCAGAAAAATACATTTACAAAACCAGGTGGTGAGCCCTCTTGGCCCACAGGCTGCAGTTTACCAACACTGCCTTAGTAGCTTTCTCTTTTGGTGCATCCATCTAACTCTCTCCATGGTCCTCACACCTCTCTCCTCACTCACAATTCCCCTCACTTGGGATCAAGTTCCAATTCCGTCATTTCTACCCATGTGGCCTTAAGTTACTGACTCTGTCTCCTTAAGCCTCAGATGCTCGACCTGTGTTCATCTGAGTCCGTGTTGTCATGAGGAATAAATTATGTAATGCATATGAGCCCTGCCTTAACACTATGTCAGGTTACGGTGAACATCTTTTTACACTCTCCTCGCATGTCCCAAATTGTTCACCTTCTCGACACCTACTCATTGGTCATATCTCAGCATAAACACAGTGAGTTCCCTCAGGGACCCCTTCTCAACTATCTGAATCTCCTGTACCTCAGACTAGACTATGGATTCGGGTATAAGTTCTCATAGCTCCAAATACTTGATGATCAAACTCATCATCTTATTCACTTCTATTATCTAATTGTTAACCTTCCCACCTAGCTGGAATCACGCTGAGGACTGAGACCAGTCTATCTTAATTGCACCTGGGAGCCAAGCACAGATCCTGATACAGAAGCGAGAAAATATTTGTCCACTAAACCAGAAATTATCAATATTTTTTAATTGATATTTCTGCCAGCATTTCCAAAGGCCAAGACTTAAAAGCCAGTTTTAAACAGAATTTAAATGTTTAAAAAACAAGTTATTAAGGTGAGACTGACATGTAAAAAGCTGTACACATTTAATGTATAAAACCTTATGAGTTTGGAAATAAGTATACACCCGTGAAAATATCACCACCATCAAGAGCATGTACAAAGTTTCAATTATGAAAGATAATTAAGTTTGAAAAATCTATAGAGCATATGCTTAAAACTGACAATACTGTATTGTATACTTATAACTGACTAAGAGGGTAGATCTCAGATTAAATGTTCTTACCAAAAAAAGCAATAACATTAATAATAAAGGAGGAAGGAGGAAACTATCGGAGGTGAGGTATATATTTATTTATCGATCTTTTTATCCATAAAAGCAAAAATAGTCTTTGATCACTGTCCATCTCTCTCTTAGATGCTGGCTCCACACACACAAAAGATTTATATGGACCTTCCTTGGCCCCATCTGCACCATCTTCTCTGTGAGTAATGGATGACATCAGCCATCCTTCCTGCCCAGCTGAGGGCCAAAAAAAGAGCAAGTGTATAAGGAGGGATACAGGGCAGGAGAGCTGTCATTCTACTTGCCCAAGACTGAGGGTCCCCAAGTAGGCATGATGTCAGTTTAAACCAGGACAGAGTCGTTTCCTGAGATGTCAGACTTTCCGTGCTAAAACTTGGGAATTCCCATGCAAACTGGGATGAGTTGGTCACCCTGGTTACAGGACAAGAATGTGCCTGGGTTCCTTGATGTTTGGTCTGGTTTTCTATGACTGCTGTGTAATAAAAAAAGCTTCTTACTTGCCGACTTAGGGGTTGGATGAGCTAGGAGGAATGTTTACAGATATGGAATGTATTCAATATGCCTTGTGGGGATTTTACAGATTAATTTGGCTTTCTTTCTGATGACCTTCTGGATTCTGAAAGTCAAGCTCTCCTCACTCAGCAGCGATGTGTCCACCCTCCAGAACACAAGGTGAGATGGATCAGAGGGCCTCACCCCTCCCTACAAAGCATGGTCCATGAGCAAAGCCACATGGTTCCTAGCTCCTAGTGTTCTTTCACAGGGATGCTGAGGGATTGGAGGAAAGAGATGCAGCCACCTTCCTTGGAAACTAGCTCAGATAATTGGGATTTGCTGCTGACACACAAGACAAAAACATTTCATCCATTCATACTCCAGCATAAAACTACCTCAGCTATGAGAGAACTGACTATGTTCTGATAAACAGGGGTTACTTAGGATATTATATAACTGTTCCTGGAACCCTGCATGTACTTTCATGCCCACAGCTTCATGAATGCTCTTCCCTCTACCCTCTCCACTCTTCCACCTGGTGAAATCATGTTCCTTATCCACATATCACATCTTCTAAGAGGCTAGGGATAACCTTTGATTTCCTCAACTTTGCACACAATGAATAGCCTCTATTTTGGGCAAAGCATGCCCTGGATCACTTCATGGAGAGAAGATGGAACAGTACTGTATGGCACCCAGGAAGAAGTACCTCACACTTTACAAATAGTATAAATGACCATTTGATTTAGTCTTTCCACTGCACTGTAAGGTCTATGAAACAGAAATCTTGTCTTCATTATTTTCAATGCCCAGGATCCAGCACAGAGTCAGGCATACAGAACATACTCAGAAATATCAGTTGAATGAAATTGGGAATATTTATGAAACATTGCAATCTATTTAAAACCCATGTTTTGAAGTGTCGCTACCATCCTCAGTCCAAGTCAAATGCCAATCTGGACACAAATAGCATTTATTTCAAGAGAATAATTGAGAGCAAAGACTAAAGTTGATCATAACTCAGTCAGAGGCATCCATGGGCAGAGATGAAAATGGCCTTGATTCTGTTGCTCTGGGTACACCATGGGTCTCCCTTCTCCTCCTACTCAGAATGCTGACATTCAAAGCGACAGCTCAGCTCTTCATCTTGGGCTGTACGTGGTGTCTGGGGATCCTGCAAGTGAGTCCAGCTGCCCATGCCATGGCCTACCTCTTCACCATCATCAAAAGCCTACAGGGTGTCTTCAACTTTCTGGTGTACTGCCTCCTCAGCCAGCAGGTACCACTGTCCGACTCCCACCCAGAACTCTTTCCATCTTCCCTCCTCTCATGGAGCTGACTCAGAGCATGCTTTACCTCTGCAGGTCTGTGAACAATACAGGAAATGGTTGAAAGGAGTCAAGAAAACCAAAGCTGAGTCTGAGAAATACACCCTCTCCAGCAAGGCCATGTCAGATGCCCCTAAACACAGTGTGGTAAGATCACACATTGCTCCCAGGGCACTTCTTTAACTAATCTTATTGAACTCTCATGCCCATCACACTGGACAACCTGGGTCAATAGTAGGGGATGCCATAAGATAACCTACACTTAGTTTAATGCTAGACTCACTCAAAGACGTTTCCTGTTGTGACTGGACATCTTCCTCTACTTTCACTCACTATGTTCCAGCACTCACCTTGACACTTGCACATGACTATCATCTCATTCCTCACACATGTAAAACACCACTTTTTGTGACATGGTGCATGTGGTTTTTAATTTTACTTGGTGAGAAGATACAAAACTCTTCCTCAGTAGCAAGCTCAACAAGCAGGAACTAATGATCTGAGGCAGTGATGTTCAAACTGCTTAGAGTCACAGCATCATCCTTTCTTCCAAGTTTTCCAATGCTACTCCTCTATACAAAGAACAATTAATACATAGTCTATATAATCATAATACTTCAGTGAAATAAGTCTTAGGTTGGGTTGGAGACTTTCCTTGAAATTCTGCAGTCATTCCTGGTATTATCAGCACATACCCACATGGATATCAGGGAGGGTGATTTCAGAGATCAAAGGAGAGATCATGGCAGTGTGATCCTAGCAAACATTTGTATGTTCATGTTTACAAACCTTTTTCATATTTTTTGTTCACATGCTCTTCACATCAGCACTTGGAGGTATTACATTCTTTTTTCCAGATGAAGAAAGTGAGACTCATGGGATTTATGTAAATCGTGCGATGACTTCAGCCTCTGTAACTTTCCCCAAGCTTCAATTTGCCCACCACCCTGCCTGGCGAGTCTTCTGCATTTCTCTCATTCACCTGATTATTCACCCTCTACAAGTGCTACTTCCCAAGCCCTCTACTCTTCAAAGATCTTATCTTTCTAACTCCTCTTCCCAGCAGACATTCCTACCAGCTTCTTCCACAGCAAATCAAGTCAGCAGGATTAAACAAGGTCCACTTTGTGCTCTCAAAGTACCAAGCATTTGCCATGTTTTATTCCCTCCTCATTCCATCTTGTTGTCACAGACCAAATGTGCTTCCCACTTTTTGAGGCTAATCCTTCCACCTACACTTATTCTCAGCCCTCCTGACTTCTCGATAAATTTATATTATTGTTCTTATAATCTCTCTTCAGTATATTCAGTTTCTGGTTCTCAACAGCATACATTCTACTTTAATTGCAACATGCTAAGTCTCTCTTATTAAAAATTGTCAAAGATTTGATTCCTCCATGTCTTCCTTTACATACTCAAAACTGGATTTTCACTCCATTATTCCGCCAAAAGACCTCTCTCTTAAGCCTCCAATGACTTCCACTGACAAATATTTTTTCGTCATCTTAGCAGTTTGAATGCTGCGGTTACTTCCCCCTTTTTGAAATACTCTTCTTGTGTCCCTGGCTTCTATTTCTCAACACCCTCTACCTCTCTATATAAGGCTATCTCTCTAGCTGAGCTTTCTTCCTCTCCTTTATACTTCAACTACTGTACTTGTTTGGTTCTGGAAACATTTCTATTCTCATTTACACTCTCGTAGAAGTGCAAATTGGTAATTACAAAAAAAAATAGACAATCTTATCTAGAGAGACGGCAGAAAGAAATAATGGCCCAACATTCTTTTCCAACCCTGAATTATCTGTCAGCCCCAGACCACTATTTCTCAGTGCCTACATGACACTACTACTTACATATCTCAGAAGCAGCCCAACATGGCCATAACTGAACTTATCGTTTTTGTTGTTTTTTTTTTTTTACCAACTTAATCCTCTTCAAGATTTCTCATCTCTTTGAGTGGCATCTCCATCTATCTCCTTGCACCTGGAATATCAGGGACCTGAAACATCTTTGATGTTATCCTGTCCCTATCCTGTTTTACCCCCAAACCAATCCATTGCTAAATCATGCTACAATTTCCTCTTCAGCTCACAAATCTGTCTTATTGACACCATCTCTATCATCTTCTCCCTAATTTTAGCTGACATTCCCTTGGCTAGACTGCAACATCTTCATAACTGATCTCCTTCACTTGCTCTTCTCTCTTCTCCAATAGTTTTCCACATAAAATTCAGAATAATATTCTCAAAACAAAAATGTGATCATGTACCACTTGCATAACGATCCTCCAAATGGTTTCCCATTGCCCTTAGGAGCAGGACAAAAATATATGAGGGTTCCAGTTTCCAACTCATCCTTACAAAACTTGTTATTGTTTGTCTTTCTTATATTTTAGGGTGTGTGAAGCAGTTCTTCATTCTGGTTTTGATTTGCATTTCCTTAATGTCTAATGATGATGATCTTTTCATGTGGTTATTATCCATCTGCATATATTTTTTTGGAAAATAGTCAAATCTTTTGCCAATTTTTATTGAGTCATTTGTCTTTCATAGTAAGTTGTAAGTTGTAAGTTGTAAGGATGCTATATATGTCTGATAACAAGATATATAATGTTTCATTAATATTCCCTTGACAGATATATGATTTGCAATTATTTTCTTCCATTCTGTGCTTTGACTTTTACTCTCTTCATAGTGTCCATTAATGCACAAAAGTTGTTAATTTTGATAAAGTCCAATTTATCTATTTTTTGTTCACTTTTGCTTTGGGAGTCATATTTTAAAAAGATTTGCCTAACCCAAGGTCACAGAGATTTACACATATGTTTTCTTTCAAGACTTTTAAGTTTTAGTTCTTTAGTTTAGGTATATGATTTATTTAAATTTTTTAAATGGTGTGAGGTTTTTAATATGAAGTAAGGTACCCATTCTCTTCCATGTGGATATCCAGTTCTCCCATCATCATTTATTAAAAAATTATTTTCTCCAATGAATTATCTTGACATCCTTGTCAAAATTAATTCATGTAAGTATAAAGATTTACTTCTGAACTCTTGACTTTTTCCATTCATCTATATTAATTATTATAGCTTTGTAGCAAGTTTCAAATTGGGGAATTGACTCTACAAATTTGTTCTTATTTTTTCAAGATTATTTCAGCTATTCCGTGCCCCTCGAATATCCATATAAATTTTAAGATGTGCTTATCAATTTCTAAGAAATATTTAGCTGAGATATTGATAGGGGTTGTGTTGAATCTGTAGATCAATTTCAGAAGGATTACCATCTTAACTATAATAAGATTTCTGATTCATGAACATGAGTTGTTTTCTATTTCTTTAGGTTCTTTGACTTCTTTTGACAATATTTTCTGTTTTAAGTGTACAAATCTTGAACTTTTTAACACAGTATTATTTTTACACCTTCCTCTCAGGAAAAATTATAATGAACAGCTAAACCACATGATCTTTTCTCCTGGAAAATGTGGAAAATTCTGAGTTGTCATCTTTTTGGAAAAGAGTATAAAAAATATTTCTTTGTGTTTGTTACAAGTAACTCTTCAGGGCACCATAGTGGGAGAAAGTATGCAGGAAAAGTCTGACATTCAGCTGATGAAGAATATGGTTCATATTCTTGATATGAAGTAAGGTATGCTCAGCTCACTCCCACCACATTCGAAAAACTACAGCCAATTACTCAATTGCCTTGGGTTAAACCCTCTACTTCAACTGCTTCTTCTACAAAGATGTTCCTCAAGTTGCAGATATTTAATAAGGAAAACACAAATGACTTTCTTAAAATATAATGAGAGAAAAATAATATTCAAATATCTACACAACTAATCCTAGTTGCCCAAGACATTCCTCATTTTAGGATTGAAAGTCCTACATCTGAGGAAACACCTTGGTTACAAGCAACCAAGACAGTTGGTCTCCCTACCTTCATGTCTCAATTTCTTCACTCTTCATTTATAAAGACTTACTAATTTATTAACTCAAAAAATATGTTTTTCTTACTCACATGTGCTGTATTCAAATCATAACAAATCTAATTCCTGATTTCAGAGCTTACATGAAAAAAATAACTTGTTTTTTAGTTAGAGTAAAGTCTGAACATTATGAATAGAATATCTCATCCTTACATTTTATAATGTGATCTGTGGAAAAAGGTGTACATTGCTACTGCACATTTTGCAGCATGTATTTACACAAAACATATTATTTCATCATCAGCATGTGATTTAGGAAGATCTAAATCCGGAGCAGTTACACTTAAAAGAAATTCCCTGTGGGCTCCTACTGACCAAATCTGTACCAATTTTAAAATCAAGGAAAATTATTTAAATGATTACAACATATTAAATTTTAAAATTCCATGATTCAATAGTGATACCTAAAGTATCAGCCAATAAATGTAGAAGGTATGATAGAGTGAGAAAATCATGGAGTTTTTTTTCAATATCCTGTATGGCCACTTAAAGTATGGGGCATTCCACAAACTAATTGGTCTGGACTCTTCTAAAGCTATCATTTATCTAAAAATTATCATTTTTAAAAGTGACTAGTTTAAAAGAGAAAAAAATGATATAAAATGAAATTTGGTGTCAATTTAGGTGGGACTCGAGTTCAGATATGTGGTTATAAATGACATTTTGGAGGCCACTGGTATAATCTGAATATGTATTAGGCATTAAAAGTTAATATGAATTTTTTTTAATTTTCTTGGATATAATAATAGTATTGTGGTTATGTAGGAAATACTTTAAATGCTTCAATATTTGCTGAAGAACTATTGAAGTGTCATGATGTCACCCAATGACTATCAAATGTTTTAGCAAGAAAATGAATATGTGTGTATATAAATTGAGAAAGCTTTTAATGTGGTAACATGCAGATTACTGTTGAACCCAGATGGAGCGTATATGAGTGTTTATTATATCATTCTTCCAAATTCTATATTTAAAGAGGGTAAAATGATGAGTCAGGAAAATAAACATATACATCAATTAATTATTAATTCATTAAAGTAATACCATAATAAAATTCCTAGATGTCCAGATCAAATGCTTCTACTCTGTAGGAAATATTTTATTAATAGATATTTTATGCAACTATGAATTTACATGACTATATGGTGATAGATTTAAATCAAAAATTAAAAATAAAAGTAAATTAAATATTAGGAAATAGAGATTTGTATTTCTTCTTAGGAAATAAAAAATTCAAACGAGTATCCCTCTCAACCTAACAGTAAGAAAAATCCATATTAACTAAAATAGCATTAATTTTCTTGAACCCATAAGAGAGCTGAGGTGACAGTAGCCTAAAATCTAAGGAAAGACAGGCTCATCCAAGGAGAGATCATCAGGAACACTGAATCACCTATAGCAGAGGATGAAAAGAAGTAATCTTTTCATGCTCTGCTAAATGCCATACAAATAGTAAAGAGAAATTCACCTACATTTTTAAATGAATGGCTAAAGGCCAAGTGCAAAATCAATCATGAGAGTATAGTCTCTGAAGGAGTGTCAAGAATTCAGAAAGATCCTCTCTGAGGTGCAGTCACACAGAGGTCTACAGCTGAAGGTAGAGAAATGATTTTAAAAAAAGAAAAAGAAAAAAACCTCTGTCAAAACGACCCCACCGCAAACACAAAATAACAAGGTAACACTAGAATAAAGTGAAAGCCAGGGTGACTCCAACTGGATAGTCTCGAGCCTCCTCAAAATTATCTTTTCAGAATAGGTGTGTCTATTGCCAGTAATAAATAATATATACTTAAGTGTCTACTTTACTACACACATTGTCCCGCATTCAATAAAAAAATATAAAACACAAACAAAAGCAAGAAAAAACAACCCATGAAAAAATCAACAAAACCAGACTTAGGGGTAAATTAACAGACACTGAATTTCAAATAACTGTGATTACTATGTTAAAGGCTTTAGAGCAGCAGTTCTCACCTGGGGACATTTTGCCCCAGGAAACATTTTGCAGACAATTTCTGGAGACATCTTTGGTTTCACAGCTGGAGCGGTACCTACTGGAAAGTAGTGAAGGAAAGCAAGGGATTCTGCAATATTCAAAGCACGGACAGCCCAACCAAAAAATTTTACATGTCCCAAATGTCAGTTATGCTGAGCTCGAGAAAGGCTGTTCTAAACTCCCTTACAAATGCTAGAAATAAGTATCTCCCTTTACAATATTAGAAATAGTAAAATTTCTATAGCAACATGTAAGATGTAAAAAAAGTAACCTTTTTCTTTTAAAACATTTTTATTAAAATGTAGCTTACAATATTATATTAGTTTCAGGTATGCACTTTAGTTATTCAACATTTATATACCTAAAGAAGTGATCCCCATGATAGGTCTAGTAACCGTCTGTCACCATACAACATTATTACAGTATTATTGACTGTATTCCTTATGCTGTACATTACATTCCCATGACCTATTTACTTTATAACTGGAAATTTGAACCTCTTATTCCCCTTCACCTTTTTTACCCTTTTTAAAAAAATTTCAGTTACAGTTGACACTATCTATATAGCTGAAACTAATATAAAATAATTTTGAATGTCAAGAAATAGTAACTTTCAACTGGAAACTTCATGTTCTCTTCTGTTACCCCCAAAGTTAAGAACCCCTGTTCTACTACAAAAAGTGGACAATATTATGAACATTTGGGAATTTTCAAAAGAAAGTAGAGGTTACAATTTAAAATTTTATTAATAGCATCTTTTTAATCAAAATCCAAAGGCAAAGAAAAAAATGGACAAGATTTACTACTTAAATAAGTCTCTAGGTGACAAAAAAAATTAAAAGAAACTTGAGAAGATAAAATATTTGCAATGTTAATAAAAGATTAATATCTTCATTGTACAAAGAAATTCTAAAATTTGATGGTAAAGGAAAAAATATTTAAAATTATAAGTAATAAACAGAAAAAGAAAAACAAAATGCTAATAAATAGAGCAATCAAGGAAATTGAAATTAATACAAGAAGCTAATATTTCAGGCATTAGACTGGAAAAACCTACAGGGTTGGATAACATCAAGTATTGGTTAGACCAGGGTGAAATGGATATTCCCCTTAGGTACTAAGTTAACTTGATATAGACACTTTACTCAGCATGAGTTACTAGCTATGAAAAATTAAGATGCACACAGGTTAGGGCTCAGCAATCCCACTTCCTTTAATCTGCCTTAGAGAAACACTCTCATATTCATAGGAAGATATTTATAAGAAGGTTCTTTACATTATATCTGCATGAGTGAAAGATTAGTTGAGTGCCTGGAGCTTATAAGGAGAATACACATCCTATTCATTACAGATAAGATTTCTGCTGAGGGAACTGTGATTGAGACAGAGTTACAGAAGAAATTTGCCACAATCTTTCATTTGTGGTGAGTGACTGAAAATTACAACATAAGCACATAGTACTTATGTACTTAACAAAAATAGAGTAAAGAAGAAAAGATGTCTTCTAGGTGCTTGGAAGAATAGTTCAAGTTTTCTCAGTAACTACTCCTTTTTATTTTGACATGAAGATCAAAAAGAAATACTGAAAAAATGATAATGCTAAAACTTACAAGGAAACACAGGCAGCTCTGAGAAACCAGCCTTATATGTATTAATGTAGAGAGCCACAGTTCTCACCTCAGTGCAGGGGCCATGACGCTCTCTGGGTGGAGCAGTTAAAAGTAACCTATGACTATACATAGACACTCCCTCTCTCTACCCAGGAAGAATTCAACTCCTAGGTACTGAAACCTTGAGTTCTGTATTTGACCATGGGCCTTACTTTTGTATATCCAGATAACAGCTCAAGGATTTCATCAGCAGGTATAGGGTCTTTACCTTCCTCTAAACTGTTTTGCATCCATATGTCCATCAAATAATCAGCTATGCATATACTTCATATTTGTAATACTTCTCTCAAAACTAAAATATTTACTAATAGGGGTCAGTTAAACAGATTAGAGTTCAACTATAATAGAAAAATGTAGAGAACTGTGAAGATAGAAAAAAGAAATATTTTCATTTAAAAATACTAGTCACAGAATCTTACACATAGTTTGATACAAGATTTTGATATAAACAAATTTATGTAGATTTTCAGAAAAATTAATGTGTACAAAGTGTAAATCTTGAGTACCTTTGTCAAAGAGAAAGAAAAATGCACATCCACATGTGCCTGTGTGTGTGGGAGGAGTCTGCAAAGGAGTTGGGGAAATTTTTCATATTTTGCTGTATATATACATTAAGTTATTTAAAAAGCATGTTCGTATTTCTGTGATTTGAAAAAATAAAAATAAAATTCTAAGTTGCTATAAAGGAAAAAGGAAGAAACTCATATATGTGGATAACTATCCACTTCTCACTTTAAAGTGTTTATATCTAGGTGGGGCTTCTCCTCTGGATTATGGGGACAATTCACAATTTTTTTCTTGGGGCGTTTGTATTTTCCACGCCAGTTACTCTGCCTGGAATCTCACTCCCCGGAAACCATTAGTTCTCCATAAGGCATACAATATCCTTTGGATCAGGGTAAGGAGGAGGAGCAAAGAACAACCAGTCACCCCCAATATTATGTCTTCACTGCTAGAAAATGTCCAGCTGCTTCCTGAGACAGACGGTATACAGAACTTTTCTCAACATGCGAAGATCCTGAAAACAGGGCCCTCCCCGGCAAAATTCTGCCGAACAAAGCCCCAAGCAGTGGTCCCAAATTCACTATCTACCACACTCTTATGGTATTTCAGTGCTGGGAAATTCAGTTTGTACTGACTTGAGTTTAAATACTGGCTCCGCTATTTGCTGTTTATTTCACCTTAGACTAATTACTTCAAACGGTATGTCTTAGTTTCCTATTTCTAAGCCCTCTCATTAGCTCCCCGAACTCTCTCCGGTGACGCTCCAGATTAGACCCAACTACTTCTTACAGGACCCCGCCTTCTTCCCACCATCATTCACATTCTCTCATCAGGACTCTTCAACCACAGACTACCACTCTGGCCCACACCACCTCTTGGGGCCCCAACAGTCTCCCCCATTTCCTCCAGTTCCTTTCCAAACTCTTTCTTCCAGTTTCTCACAACTACCGCACATGGAACGTATATTTCCAAAGTTCTCAGAATCCCCAACGCCCAAGCTTTGGATTCCTGAATCTTGAACTTAGATTCCTGGACGTCGGATACTGCAATTTCCTCTGTGGGTCCACTGTCTCCAATTTTCTGGTACAGGAAGCCGATGGCTGGTTCCCACGCTTCTCAAGTCATAAACTTCCGGTTTCCAGGCTCCGTGGATACCAACTTCCGGGACTCAGCGGCAAGGGACGGAATGCTAGCTAAGGTGCTTTTTATCCACCAGGCAAGAGGAGGTCCTTTCTGCTCTTAAAATCCTCTAAAGTAGATAGCTAGGAAGAAGACTGAGCGCAATACGTTCCCTGCAGAACTTTAACAGAGAAAAAGCACAAAACACTCAAATGAATGATCAATTAGAAGTGCCTAAGTGAAAAGTTATTTCAATTTTAAGGAATGCTGGCTCACAGAAACAAAGACTGAATTAATTCTATGTTAACCCGGAAACATCTCCAACAGAAAGTGAAGTTAAATTCTTGGGTGTTTTTAGTATATAATAGTATATAATTTAGTATATAATTCTAAAAGTATATATTTATTAACATTTGAATGTTTACAAGCATATATTTTTATTTAACTTTCAAAATGAAAATATAGATTCTTTGTCTATCAGAGCAAATTATAATTTTGTGATGGTAGAGAATACCTATTTAAAGGGAGGTTATAGAAAGTTAAGGATCAATAAGATATCTTGTGTTTGTATTATATTTTTACAAGAATATATTCGTGTTTTACTTGTTATCAAAAATAAATTTTAAAAATTATTTTAATAATGTGCTCTATTCGAGTAAAGGCAAGAATACAGTTACTGGTATAGCTGTTGTAGCTGCCAGCCCCCGATAGATACACGGACCACCAGAAATCAGTGAGTTATAGGAAACACACTATATTCAGCCAGCTGGCTCTGCCAGGGGCAAGCAGACCCCAAATTAAGCAGCCCCGAAATGTAGAGGTACAGAATTTTTAAGCCCTAAAACCCTATTCTTCATCCTGTTTGAATACACAAGTCTATTTTTCTTCTTTTTACTAACTGTCAACCCACAGGTAGGTTGTGCACGTGGAAGTGGGTACAGAAGCAGAAAGCTTATTGTTAGAGTGTTTGACCTGGCGATTGCACTTCTGGGTATTAATCCAAAGAAAACCAAAACAATGCATAAAGATCTATGAACCCCTATGTTCATGGCAGCAATATTCACAATAGCCAAGATATGGAAGCGACCTAAATGCCCGCCAACAGATGATCGGATAAAGAAGTTATGGTTCATAAATACAATGGAATATTACTCAGCCATGAAAAAAATGAAATCCTACCATTTGCATCGACACAGATGGACCTAGAGGTTACTATGCTGAGTGAAATACATCAGACAGAGAAAGATAAATACCATATGATCTCGCAGAATCTAAGAAACAAAAAGAATGAACTAATCAAAAACAGACTCAAAAATATAGAGGACAATCTGGTGGTGGCCAGAGAGGAGGGAGATTGGGGGACTGGGAAAAAGGGGTGAATTGTTAAAGAAATACAAATTAATAGTTGATAGATGGTCACAGGGATGGCAAGCACGCCATAGGGAATGCCGTCAGTAGTAATGTAATGGCTATGTGTAGAGCCAGAGGGAAAATAGAGTGATCAGGGGGGTCATTTCATAAACTATATAAATGTCTAACCAATTTACTATATACTTGAAACTAATAATAAAATAAAATCTTTGATAAAAATGGGGAAAAGATATTCATAGAAATTTTAATTACAATATCCAAAAGCTAGAAACAACCCCAATACCCATCATTGGGAGAATGGAAAAGCAAATAAATTACAGAATACTACGAATTAATGAAAAGAAACAAATTAAGATATAGGTATAGATATAGCTATAATGCAATATTGTAGCTAAATCTCAAAAACATTAAACTAAGCTAAAGAATCCCAGACTCGAAGGTTGTATATGCTGTATTTCCATTTATGATATATTCTTAGAAAAAGTAAAACCATAGTAACAATCAATAGTTCCCAAGGACTAGAGGTGGGAAGAGGAAATTGACTACAAGGTGGTAAGGGAATTTTTAAAGGTGATGAATATTCTTTACAGCTTTATCGTGATCATGATTATATTCACTTTTCAAAACTCATCAAAATATACAATTAAAAAGGGTGAATTTTATTTAATATAAATTATACATAATATACCTGACTGCAAAATTTGATTAAAAAAAAAAATACAATTACTGAAAAGCAAAGTCTAAGGCATGATATATTCCAACTTTAATTCTTAACTTGTGCTCTGCCCACAACACTTCTTGAAATTCCTTCTGCAGAATATCTGGTATCTTTTGTTAAATTTCAGATTCTCATTCGGTAACCATTTGAGCCTTTACCTTCGTTTACAAAGCAGGACTTACTATAGGGCAACATTGATACCCGAATTGGCTCACAATTCTTTACTCCACCTCCAAGATCAACCAAACTCAATGAAAAAGAAAAAAGAAGTACAAATACTTGAAAGAAAGAAACAAAACAGTCAGTATGTTGCAGATAGCATCATTGTCTACCAAGAAAACTTCAGAGAGTTCATTGGAAAATACTGAGAGGTTAATGGCATGGCTATAGAAAGATCAACATTCAAAATGCAGTGGTTTTTGAACAAAGACAAATTCATGGATACAGACAACAGATTGGTGGTTGACAGAGGTTAAGGGATGGGGAAAGACAAAATGGGTAAAGGGAATAAAGTATATGGTGATAAATGTAAACTAGAATTTTGATGATGAGCACACTATAGGGTATACGTATATTGAATTGTAATGTTGTACACCTGAAACTTATATGATTATACTAACCAATATTATCATCTCGATTAAAAAAGTAAAACCAAATTTCTTATTTAAAAAAATTTAAATCAAAATGAAATAGTTTTTACCAAAGGAGAAACTAATTTTAAAATACAATAAGAAGTACATTTGAATATTTAAAATAAAACAAACAATATCTAGAAACATTTCTACCAGAAATGCATAAATTTCTCAAGGACAATACTATAAAGTGTACCAGAAAGAAATCATAACCTACATAGAGAATTATATTGATGGGGTGGGAAAATCTTAATGTTATAAGGAAGCTCCTAACTGCAAATTAATCTACGCAGTCAATGCAATCACAAAGTTCTAAAACATTTTTATGAAACTTACTAAACTGTCAGGTTCATATAGAAAAAATATGTTAAAAAACAGATGGCACAACTGTAAAGAATAATAAGTGATCAAGTGTTCACATTGCCCATTCTTACCCTCTGCTTTGTCTTGACCAAACTTGAATCAGGCTTTTCTCTTTCCTAAAAGTCCCTGAACTCTGCTTACACGCAAGCTTGAGCAAGCGCAAAAAAGCGAAACATACCCTGCTCATCAGATTCTCTGGAATCAGAATCTGGGAACTGGCTGACCACAGGGAAACTCATTTACTGTCACAATTCTCCGATCATTTTCCCTTATTTGCCTTACTTCCTCTCCACAGTTTCTGTCCATTTCTGCTGGCTTACTCCTTTACCTTATAAAAGATATATCTTTTTCTGTATAGTTTTGAGATGCTCACAGATTTCTGAGATCACAGCATTCTTCCTACTGTTACAGTCTTTCTAATTAAAAGTCTCTCCTTATCTAAGTCCAGTTTGCATTTATTTGACATAAAATATAGAGATTTATCTCAAAACATCGATAGAAACAAAACTGTGGCATTTTTTAAAATATGGTATTGTTTCAGGAATAAAGAAATGAACCAATGAAACAAAATAAAGAATACATCATATATAGCAATATAATGTTTAATAGAAATGGCATTTCAAATCAATGTGTGAAAGATGGCATGTGAAGTCAGGGAAGTCACAATATTCTCTCCAATAAATGTTCTCAGGACAACGGTCTATTCATTTGAGAAATATTGTTTACTGAACAAATTCCAGTTATACTAAAATCTACCAAAATTACTAAAACAGTAGAAAATGAAGGATAATATCATAGGCAAGACTAAAGCAAAATTCACGGAATAAATAATTGAAAAACTGGACCAAAATAAAAGTAAAAGTTTATGGTGATACCACTCTCAATTTTATTTTTATTACAATTGTTATGGGAACATTTACCCAGTTTACTATTAATGTGAGCATAGACATATAGCATCATCAAGTGATACTGTTGTTTCAAGGTACTCTTGTCCATGTGGTCCAAAACTGTGCAGTGAACAGGGTGTGCAAGTCATCCTGAACCCAGTGCATAATATGCCACTCTTTGGCTACTGGCATCCTCAGTATCTGTTGTCCCTGCCAACATAGTTATTGATTCTTACCCTAGGGGCAGCCCTGACCTAGACCAGTCCATTAATAATCAGATTCCAGTTTGGAAGAGGAAGCTGGGTTGCATATGTTCTCCCTAGACAAAGACCAGAAAAGGACAGGCTTAGCAAAACAAAATATTTCAAAAGTAACTTCCCTATTTCAACCAAACACCACATCGTTACATTCATCGTTACATTCATCAACGAAGGTCAGGTGAGAAGCCCAGAGCTCTACCCTAACCCAGCTATGATGAAGCACTCCCGCCCACTCTAATAGGGTTGTAGCAGAGAAGAAGCTGTAACTTTCATCACACCCATTAGTAGAGCCCCTCTCAGCCATGTCACTTGCTGCCATGCAGGGAGCAGTTACAAGGCCTCCTTATAATCCCAAGAAATGGTGGTGCAAGCAGAGGCCTGATTGTAAGGGAGAACTTCCAACTCAACCCAACAGTAACAAGGTATCTATCCCTTACAAGGCCTCCTTATCTTTTAAAATACATCAGAAATATTTTCTTTTATCAATAATGAATCTAACACTGTTTTGAGTATTGTTGAAAAATAATAATACCTTCCTTTTCTTTTTTATTTTTTTATTAAGTTTATTGGAATAATGTTGGTTAATACAAATATAATTTTCAGGTGTACATTATAATTTGACATCTAAATATTCTATTGTGTGATTACCACCCAAAGAACAGTTTCCTCCAGCTACCAAGTGTTTGATCCCCTTTACCCACTTGACTTTCCCCCAAACTCCCTATATCTGACCCCCTTAACTCTATCTACCTCTTCCTTCCTCCCCCACCCACTACACTCTGGTAACCACTAGTCCATTGTTCGTGTCCCTGAGTCTCTGTTTGTCCTGTTCATTTGTTGCTTTTAGGTTTATATCCCACATATAAGTGATATCATGTGGTTTTCAACTTTTTCAATCTGGCTTTTTTGCTTAGCATGATTATCTTGAGGTCCATCCATGTTTTCGCAAGTATTTCATCTCTTCTTGTGGCTGAGTAATATTCCATTGTATATGTACCACAGCTTCTTCAGCCAATCATCTATCATAGAACACTCCGGTTGCTTCCACATCCTGGCCACTGTGAATAATACTGCTATGAACATCATTGTGCAAATATCTTTTCGAATATGGATTTTCAAGTCTTTGGGGTAAATACCCAGTAGATGGATTGCTGGATCATATGATAGATCAACTCTTAGTTTTTCGAGAAGCCTCTATACTGCTTCCCATAGTGACTGTACCAATTTGCAGTCTTACCAGCAGTGTATGAGGGTTCATATTTCTCTACATCCTCTACAACATTTGTTATTGCTTGTCCTGTTGATTATAGCCATTCTAACAGGTGTGAGATGGTATCTCATTGTGGTTTTGATTTGCATTCCCCTAACAGCTAGCAATGTTGAGTATCTTTTCATATATTTGTTGGCCATTTGTATGTCCTCTAGGGAGAAGTGTCTGTTCAGGTCCTCTGCCCACTTTTTGACTGGATCCTTTGTTTTTTTATTGTTATTGAATCAGATGAGTTCTTTGTATATTTTGGATATTAGGCCCTTATTGGAAGCATTACTTGCAAATATATTTTCCCATGTGGATGATTGTCTCTTTACTTTGTTGACGATTTCTTTTGCTGAGCAGAAGATTTTTAGTTTGATGTGGTCCCATTTATTTATTTTTGCTTTTACTTCTCTTGCCTTTGAGGTCAAATTCATAAAATCCTCTTTAAGTCCAAGGACCATGAGTTTAGTTTCTATGTTTTTGTCTATGTGATTTATTGTTTCAGAGCTTATATTCAGGTCCTTAATCCACTTTGAGTTGATTTTGGTGTGTGGTGATAGACAACAGTCTAGTTTCTTTCTTTTGCAGGTGGCTTTCCAGTTTTCCAAGCACCATTTATTGTAAGGGCTTTCCTTTCTCCACTGTATGTTTTGACTCTTTTATCAAAATTTATTTACCCATATAAATATGGGTTTACTTCTGGACACTCGATTCTGTTCCACTGGTCTGTGTGTCTGTTTTCCTGTATATACCATGCCATTTTTATTACTGTCACTTTGTAGTACGATTTGAAGTTGGGTAGAGTGATGCCTCCAGCCTTGTTTTTTTCCTCAGGATGGCTTTGGCAATTTGGGGTCCTTTGTGCTTCCATACAAATCTGATGATTTTTTGTTCTATTTCTTTAAAAAATGCCAATGAGATTTTCATAGGGATTGCATTAAATCTATATAATGCTTTAGATAATAAGGTCATTTAACGATATTGATTCTTCCAATCCAAGAACACGGAATATCTTAACATTTCGTTGTATTTACCTCAAACTCTTTCAATAGGGTCTTGTAGTTTTCATTATATAGGTCTTTCACATGTTTCGTTAAATTTATTTCTAGGTATTTTATTCTTTTTGTTGCAATTACAAAAGGAATTATTTTTTTCACTTCTTTTTCTGACATGTCATTATTAGAGTATAGGAACACTATGGATTCGTGACCCTTGATTTTGTATCCAGAGACTTTACTGTGTTTGCTTATTGTTTCTAGTAGTGTTCTTGTGGCGTCTTTAGGGTTTTCTATACAGAGAATCATGTCATCCACAAATAGTGACAGTTTGACTTCTTCGTTTCCTATTTGAATGCCTTTTATATTTTTCTCTCACTTGATTGCACTCACTAGGACCTCTAATGTTATATTGAATAAGACTGCCAATAGTGGACAGTCTTG
The DNA here is from genome assembly GCF_000151845.1 of Pteropus vampyrus. Lineage (NCBI taxonomy): Eukaryota > Metazoa > Chordata > Mammalia > Chiroptera > Pteropodidae > Pteropus > Pteropus vampyrus. The sequence goes on from NW_011889721.1 coordinate 87,081, forward strand.
CCTTGTTCCTGATCTTAGAGGGAAGGTTTTTAGTTTTTCACCATTAAGTATAATGTTGGTTGAGGGCTTGTCATAGATGACTTTATTATATTAAGGTTCTTTCCTTCTATACCAATTTTGTTCAGTGTTTTGATCATAAATGGATACTGTATCTTGTCTATTGTATCTTTTCTGCATCTATTAATATGATCATATGATTCTATTGATATGATCATATGATTCTTATTTATAATTTGTTTTTGTGTTGTATCACATTAATCGATATGCACATGTTGAACCATCCCTGTGCCCCTGGGATGAAGCCTACTTGATAGTGGTGTATAATCTTTTAATATGTTGCCGCATATGGTTCGCTAGTATCTTATTTAGGATTTTTGCATCTGTGTTCATGAGAGATATTGGTCTGTAGTTTGTATGTGTGTGTGTGTGTGTGTGTGTGTGTGTGTGTGTGTGTGTGTGTGTGTGTGTTATCCTTACCAGGTTTTGGTATCAGAGTAATATTAGCCTCATAAAATGAGTCGGGAAGTATTGACTTCTCTTCAATTTTTTGGAAGAGTTTGATGAAAATAGGTATTAAGTCTTCTTTGAATGTTTGGTAGAATTCACTGGTGAAGCCATCTGGTCCTGGACTCTTACTTTTTGGTAGGTTTGTGAAGATTTTTTCAATTTCCATACTGCTGATCGGTCTATTTAGATTTTCCAGATCTTGATTCAGTCCAAGAAGATTGTATTTTTCTAAGTACTGGTCCATTTCTTCTAGATTATTAAATTTGTTAGTATATACTTTTTCATAGTATTCTTGCATGATCCTTTGTATTGCTGCGATATCAGTCGTAATTTCCCCTCTTTCATTCCTGATTTTGTTTATTGGCGTCCTTTCTCTTTTTCCTTTAGTGAGTCTAGCCAGAGGTTTGTCAATTTTATTAATCTTTCAAAGAACCAGCTCTTCATTGTATTGATTTTCTATTGTTGTTTTGTTTTGTTTTCAATTTGATTTATTTCTCCTCTAATTTTGATGATTTCTTTCCATCTGCTGACTTTAGGCCTCATTTTTTCTTCCCTTTTTAGGTTTTTAAGATGAAGCATTAGGTTATTTATTTGGGCTCGTTCATGTTTTCGAAGATAGGCCTGTAATGATATGAACTTTCCTCTTATGACCACTTTTGCCGTGTCCCAAAACTTTTGATATGTTGTACTATCATTATCATTTGTTTCTATGTATCTCTTGATCTCTCTTTTTATTTCTTCTCTGGCCCAGTTATTCTTCAGTAGCATGTTGTTTAATCTCCATATATCTGTGGTTCTTCTTGATTTCTTTCTACAGTTCATCTTTAGATTCAAAGATTTATGATCAGAGAATATGGTTAGTATGATTTCAATCCTCTTGTATTTTTTGAGGCTATCTCCGTGTCCCAGTATGTGGTCGATTCTTGAGAATGTTCCACGTGCACTAGAAAAGAATGTATAAGCAGCTGTTTGGGGATGGAGGGCTCTGTAAATGTCAATTATGTCCAGTTGGACTAAAGTGTCACTTAAAACTGTTATTTCCTTATTGCTTTTCTGTTTGGATGATCTGTCCATATCTGACAGTGGGTTATTTAGGTCCCCTACTATGATGATGTTTTGGTCTGTTTCTCCCTTTAGTTCTGTTTGTAATTGCTTTATGCATTTCGGGGCTCCCTGATTGGGAGCATAGATATTAAGAAGTGTTATATCTTCTTGGTTCATGATTCCCTTTATCATTATGAAGTGTTCCTCAGTATCTTTCTTTACCTTTTTTATTTTGAAGTCTATTTCGTCTGATATTAGTACCGCTACTCCCACTTTTCTCTGAATGCCATTTGCTTGAAATATCGTTTCTCACCCTTTCACTTTGAGTCTATATTTGTCTTTAGAGCTGAGATGTGTCTCCTGGAGGCAGCATATGCTTGGGTTTTGTTTTTTGATCCAATCTGCAACTCTGTGCCTTTTTATTGGTGAGTTCAGTACATTTACATTTAGGATGATTATTGAAATATGAGGTCTTCTTATAGCCATTTTAATTTATGCTTTCTGGTAGCTCAATGTTTCCATTGCTTCCTTGTCCTTATGTTTCTGTTTTCTTTATTTTGGTTGGCTTTTGTGGGTTTTGCTCAGGTCTTCTTATTTTATATTATATACTTCAGTTCTGAATCTTTGGTGTGTTGTTACCATTATGCTTCTGTATCTCCTTTCCCCTTTGCGAATTTGGATCTTTGAATCCTTTCCTTTTCAGTCATCGTTGTCTCATTTTGTCCCTGTGTATGCTGAACGTTCATTACTGTCTTGCTATAGCATTTCTCTTATTATTTAAGCTTCTAATGCCCTGTTCTTACTAAGGGTTGCACTCCTCTGCTTCTATTTGCCTGATATTCAGTTTATTCTTAATTATTTATTTTATTTTGTTATGTTATTTTGTTTTAGGTGAGCTGACCCCTTTCAGTATTTCCTGTAGTGCAAGGCCTCATAGTGGAAAATTCCCTCAATTTTTGTATGTCTGGAAAGGTCTTAATTTCTTCTTTATATTTAAAGTAGAGCTTAGCTGGATACAGTGTTCTAGGCTGGTAGTTCCTTTCACTTAATAGTTTAAATAATTGATTCTATTCTTTTCTGGCTTGTACGGTCTGCGCTGAGAAGTCCGATGATAATCTAATGGGTTTTCCTTTATAGGTTACCATCTTCTTTTCCCTGGCTGCCTTGAGAATTCTGTCTTTGTCATTGATTTTTGATAACTTTAATACAATGTGTTTTGATGAAGGCCTTTTGGGGTTGAGATAATTGGGTGTTCTCTTGACTTCTTGAATTCCAAGCTCCAGCTCATTCCTTAGATTTGGGAAATGCTCATCCACTATTTGTCTGAACATGCTTTTTAGTCCTGCTCCTTTTCCTCACCTTTGGTAATGCCTATTATTCTTATGTTTCCTCTCCTGATGGTAGCAGCTAGTTCTTGTATTTCTCTCTCATTATTTTTCATTCTTAGGTTTCTCTCTTCTTCCTTCTGATTTATTTCTAGATTTTTGTCTTTGATATCACTGATCCTTTCCTCCATTTGGTCAATTCTATTTCCCAAACTTGCTATTTCATTTTTTAACTCTTGCAGTGTGTTTTTCATCTTTTTGAGGGTTTCAATCTCCTTGCTCTGCTCATCTAGTTGTTTTCTTAATTTCTGAAATTGTTGACATGATTCGTTTTGGATCTCATTGAGTTTTTTCAGAAGTACTATCCTGAAGTCTCTGTCATTTAAGTCACGTATTACTATGTCTGTAAGCTTATTTTCTGGAGATTTTTCTCTTTCTTTCTGAGATGCCTTGAAACCTTGGTTGTTCATGGTGTTTAATGGACTATTTCTCTACCTGGGCAGTTATTATATAAAAGTCTCTTTTTAGCCTGCTGCAAAGAAGGCATAATTCTTTTGGTTTCCAGTAGGTGGCATCTACGCCTCTTGGATCTCTGCATTATATAAAGTGTAAATAATGTCTTTTTTATTTTCTCGTAGATATTTAATCACTCTTGCTACTCTCAGTTTCAGTTCCTGTTAGTGTTAGCAACAGTTTTGGTAGCATTTGCTCAGATTCCCCTGGGACTCCTGGGTGATCAGTCGGAGGCCCTCTGGGTGGTGAGTTGGGTGCTGCGGCTCCGCCTCGATTTCGCAACCAGGGCTGGTAAAAATCAAGTGTTGTTTCCCTGAGGTCCCATCCTGCTTCTCTGCTTTCTGCCCTGATGACTTAGCCCTGCTGTTGCCTGTGTAGAAGGCCTGGCTCTTCCAGGCAGGGCTGTTCAGGGAAGTTGCCGCACCTTCTCCCCTCCACTTCTTTCTGCCAGAGGCTGTGAGAGGTAACTTCAGTCTCAACAGCTTTTGCTCAGATTCCCTTGGGGCTCCGCGGTGTTCCATCTTGGAGGGTATGGAGGGAGGGACCCTCTGGGTTGGAGGTTAGGGACTACAGCTCAGCCTCAGTTTAGCAACAGCGGCCAGTAAAAATCAACTGTTGTTTCTCTGTTGCCCTGTCCCACTTCTCTCCTTTCCACCCTAATGACTGGGCCGTGCTGCTAGCTGCGTGGAAGACCCTGCACTTCTAGGCCACGCTGATGAGGGAAGTCGCTGCACCTTCACCCCTCCCCATTCTCCTGCAAGGAGCTTCAGAGGCTGCAAGAGGCACCTTCTTTATTTCTCCCAGTCCACCGCCCGATACCCAGGGTTCTGACCTGTGGTAGTTCTTATGCTCAAATCGAAGCTGAGATGCGCTGGTGTGCAGTTTGGGTGTTTTTTTTGTTCAGTTTTAGATGTTCGGCTTACTGTTGTTTCAAGGAGAGAGATCTGAGGACATCTCTCATTCCGCCATGTTTCCCCAAAAATATCTTCATTTTAGACCTAATCGGATTTAGGAATGTTGGGATAGCATAAGGGAGAGGTTTGTGGCAATTAAATATTTATGGATCTTGATTGAAATGACACTTACAGGACTCTACACATGTGATAAAATGTCACAGAACTAAACACTCACATTGTCCAAGTAACAATTTCTTGGTTTAAATATTTGACTATCATTTCATAAAAATGTTACTTTTGCAGGAAACTGAGTGAGAGGTACACAAGACCTCTTGGTATTGTTTTTGCAACTTCCTGTGAGACAAGCCGATATTTATTGCAAAATAGCAATTTAAAAATAAGTTTTAAAGTCCTGAAAAAATTAAAAATAAATTTACCATGTGATACAGAAGTTCAGCTTCTGGCTATTTATCTGAAGAAAACACTAAATCAAAAAGATACATGTATCCAATGTTAATTGCAGTATTATTTATAATAGCCAAGATGTGGAATCCATCTAGTGTCCATTCCTGAATAAGAATATTGTTCAGCCACATAAAAGAATGAAATCTTGCTATTTGTTATAATACCAATGGACCTTAAGAGCATATGATCTCACTTATAGGTGAAATACTACATGATCTCACTTATATGTGAAATCTAAAAAAAAAGAAAAAAAGCTCATTGATACAGATAACAGATTGGTGATCGCCATAACCAAGATGTGTGTGGGGTGAGGGGTGTGAAATAGTTGAAGGGAGTCAAAACATACACATTCCCCACTCCCAGTTGTAAATAAATAAGTAATAAAATTAAATGTACAGAATGATGACTATAAGTTGATAATACTGTATTGCATATTTGAAAGTTGCTAACAGAGTCGATCTTAAAACTTCCCATCATAAAAAAAATATTGTAACTATGTATGGTGACAAATGTTACCTAGATTTATTGTGATGATCATTTCACAATTTATACAATTATTGAATCATAATGTTGCACATCCGAAGCTATATAATGTTGTAGGTCAATTATACCTCAATAAAAACACATCCTATTTTAAGTGTGCCCTAGAGACACACTTAAACAAAAAATAGATAACTCCATTGACCAAAGATCTCATAAGGGCAAAAAGGCCAGTAGAATGATTCTTCATGTTGGGGACATCTTTTAATACATAGTATCACATCTTTGTACATCAAAAACATTTAAAAATCACTCTCAAAGAAGCTTTCAGTACAAATACTTGTAATGTTATTTTAATCCTTAAAAAGAAGAACTGGATTGTTTCTCAGCCTTTTGGCTAAAGTCAAGTGTAAAAAGAAGAACTGGAGTCTCTGAGAAATTAATTATGAGGAAGATTGAGATTGGGGGAAGGGTCCAGACCAGAGATTTATTAAGTCAGTTTCTCTAGGGCACACTTAAAATAGGATGTGTTTTTAACACACACAGACCAACATCAGACATCCTACATGGCTTGGCTTGCTGATTTCTGCACTATGAGAAACAGATATCTAAGATTGCTGCCAGGTAGGTAGAATCATAATGATGGTGATAGACAACTAACGCTATCCGGGCACTCTCTAGTTAATTCGAAAATATTTTATGTTCTTGCTTCATATCTGGCTTGTTTTCCTACTATCTCTATAAGGTACAAAAGGAAGAAATTTTGAGGATACTAGCTCACTTATATTACATCTCAAAGGAGAAAGTCAGGAAACCTATCCCTAGGACACACTTGAGGACTTAACAATTTCTCATTTTGCCACTTGCATTAGTCCAGGTTTTCCAGAGAAGCAGAATCAACAAAGAGAGAGACAGAGATAGAGACAGAGAGATCAAAAGAAATGGGCTCATGAAAAAGTGCAGGTTGGAAAGTTTAAAATCCACAGAATAGGCCAATAGGATGGAAACCCAAGGAAGACTTGATGTTGCATCAGAAGTCCAAAGGCATTCTGGAAGCAGAATTCCCTCTTCCTCAGAGCCAGTCAGTCTTCTTTCTTTTAAGGTCTTAAGCTTCAACATTACCATCCAAATTATGGAAGGTAATGTGCTTTATTCAAAGTCTACTGATTCAAATGTTAATCTCATCTTTAAAAATATATACATACCTTCACAGTAACATCTAGACTAGAGTTTGACCAATGTCTGAGTACTATGGCCTAGCCAAATTGATACATAAAATTATGTTGTTGTTCTTGTTATTGTTTTGAGAAGAGTAAATAACCAAACTATCTGAAAACTATATTATTCTAAGAAATACATTGTCCTTGTGTTTGCATCCTAGAATGATTTAAAAGACAATAACAGTGAATTAGCTAAAACCAGTATTAGCAAGTTTAGCTGAATTATGATTAGTCTTTATTTCCTTCAATGCTTAGATATTCCTTATTTATTATCCTCATTACTTGTACTTTGTTTTCTGATTTTTATGAAAATAGCCATTTCTATTTCATTTCTTATCAGCTGAATTGTGGGACATGGTTATTTCAATGCCAGGTTCATTTGGGGGAAATTCTACAGAGACACACAGACCTGAAAAGGTTTTTATAGGGTTCGTTGGCTCACATAAATGGGAAGACAGACTCTAATAGGTAGTCTATTTATTGCCTAGGGTAGATTTCATTCTTTTGTACATGGAATGGTTTTCATACTACAAAGCCCATTCAGGATTGAATTGGCAGATAAAGGGGAAAGGCTGTGTCCTCAGTGCACTCTAAGAGGGCCAGGCGATCATTTCGGAGGAGCCATAGAAGCCGTGGGTGCTGTACCTGGAGAGGACACTTGACCAGGAGATAGTGGCTCCACCTGTAGGTGCCTTAGTTCTCACTCCTCACTGGTCATCAACTCCCCTCTCTCAATTTCAGGGCTCCGATCCCTGCTGATATCATTGTGAGCCAGAGCTCAAACTTTGGAATGTCTGACTCCAATACCCACGGCCTTCTTGTATGCCCTGAAAATGTACATTAAACAAAAGAAATGATCCTGGAAGAGAAATTCTCAAAGCATATTTCTGTTATTGCCAAAGACCAAAGAACCTGGATCTAGGCAAAGGCACGCCAATCCGAGGACTTTCTCCATTAAGATTTATCCCCTCCATTGGGAGAGGTTGAGGTTTCTAAGACATGCTCCATCATCTGCTGTGAGAATATTCTGTCCCCTTACCTGTAGCACCTAAGGTTCTCTGAGGACTGTGTCTGTTAGTGACTAATTCCTCAGGGAGTCCTGGAAGATGAGATGTGGGAGAGACTTAGTCCTCAATTCTAAGTAAAGCACAAGAAGTTGCTAGAAGGCTGTGGCTGCAGGACAAGAACAGCCTCCACAGGAAGCAATGGTCACGCTTACAGAGGTTGAAATTGGAGGCTGACTCTCTTTTCTTTGTCATCTCTCTGTTTTTTCTGCCCCAGGACTGTCAGTGCTGCTGCTGTTGCCATTGGTTGCTACAGCCTGGAACAACAGAGGTTAGTCAACCCAGACAGAGCCACATTAGTAATATAAGCTAGGGAGTGCATGCTGCGGTCTGGGTCCCTCACAAATTGGGAGGAAAGGAAGCTTATTCTGCAATGGAAGCTCAGAGATTGTCTTCTGGAGATAAGATAAGTTGTTTTTACCTCCCTAAATGCCTAGAGTTTTTTGTTTTTTCCTCTTGCAGTAGCAGCCATCCTCCCTTCCTTTCCCTCCTCTAGTCTTGAACTCACAGTTGGCCATGGCTTCATCCATTACTCAGGCCTTCTGACCTCGGTTTCCATCTCCACTGCTTCTTCCTCAGCAGCCTGTATTCACTGGTGCCCTCCAAACCCTCCATGTGTCAATGCCGAAGCCTGTCTCTGCGCTCCAGGACTCAGTTCTGCATCTAGAGAGAGCTTCACCGGCCACTTGGAGAGTTGTGATGGTACAGAGGCTTGGGGGTGATGGAGGGTCATTCAGAGATTGTGGGGGGTGGTTGAAGGGCATCCAGAGCCCTCAATCCTGAAAGCAGCACAGAAGCACTTTGCCAAGGATCAGTGAGAGGGGACAACGCAGGAAGGCGTAAGGGAAGTGGGCAGTCAGGTTTTCATGATCAATGGTAGGGTGTTGAGAGCTTACACAGAGGAGCTGGGCTATGTGGATTTGAAGTCTAGCTCTGCCACTGACTCACTGACTATCTCTCTAACATTCATGAAATTATTTCTCCTCTCCTTGCCACAGTTTGCTAGTCTATAAATTGGGGATAACTAGTTACCTACCCTACATGGATGGTGTAAGGTTTAATAGTTACTTGAATGAAAAAAAATTAAAGATGAATACAGAGCAAATTGTCAACAAATGCTAGCTTTTTATCATTGTTACTGCTGTTATTGTAATGGTTATTTTCATAGCAGAAAGAAAGGAAAGAAATAATGAAAGTGACAGGAGGCAGGAATGACCCAGGGTCTGGAACATCAGGCTTTCCTACTAGTTCAAGCTCACTAGGAATTACTGCCCACTCATGATTGTGGTTTCCCACCTCATCCTTACAGCAGAGCCATGAAGCAAACAGGGCTAGGAATTTTTTCTCACCTTCACCAATTCTCTGTGTCCATGTATTTGTGTTTTTTTTTTAATTCCACATATAAGTGAGATCATGCTGTATTTGTCTTTTTCTGTCTGACTCATTTCACTTAGTGTGATGCCCTGAAGGTCCAACCATGTTGTCACAAAGGGCAGAAGTTCCTTCTTTTATGGATAAATAATATTCCACTGTATGTGTATACCACTTTTATACATTCATATATCCATGGACTTATACATTGTTTTTGTATCTTGGCTAATGTAAATAATGCTGCAATGAACATGGGGATGCAGACATCTCCTCAAGATTGTAATTTTATGTCCTTCTTGAAGAATACCCAAAAGTAGCATTGATGGATCATATGGTTCTATTTTTAATCTTTTGAGGAAGCTCCATACTGTTTTTCATAGGAGCTGCTCCAATTCAAATTCCCAACAACAGTGCCCAAGGTTCTTTTTCTCCACATCTGTGCCAGCACTTGTTATCCCTTGTCTTTTTGATAATAGCCATTCTAACAGGTGTGAGGTGATATATCTCGTTGTGGTTTTGATTTGTATTTCGCTGATGATTAGTGATGTTGAGCATCTTTTCATGTGCCTATTGGCCATCTGTATACCTTCTTTGGAGAAATGTTTATTCAGGTCCTCCACCCATTTTTTAATCTGATCATTTGGGTTGTTTTTTTATTAAGTTGTATGAGTGTTTTATATGTTTTAGATGCTAACCTCTTATCAGATACATGATTTGCAAATATTTTCTCCAAATTAGAGGTTGCTCTTTCATTGTGGTGATAGTTTTCTTTGCTGTACAAAGTATTTTTAGTTTGATGTAGTCCCACTTGACTGTTTTTGTTTTTATTGTCTTTGTTTTTGATGTCAAATCCAAAAAATTATTGCCAAGACAGATGTCAAGGAGCTAACTCCACTGTTTTCTTCTATAAATTTTATGATTTCAGGATAGCTTCATTTTTTTAATTACCAAATTTGGGCTCAAAGAGATTTAGTGACTTATTTTTACAGCTTTATTAAAATATAATAGTCAGTTGCTCATATTTACATTGTACAATTCAATGAGTTTTTTTCAATTATAGTTGGCATACAATAATAGTTTTGTTTAGAGATCTAGATAACTCACAAAATGATCACCCCACTAAGATCTAGTACTCCTCTTCCTCCTTACATATTTATTATAATATTGTTAACTATTTTCCTTATGTTACACTTTATATCTCCATGACTATTTTGTATCTATCCATTTGTACTTCTTAATCCTTTTGCCCTTTTTCACCATTCCCCCAACCCCCTCTCCTATCTAGTAGCCCTCAAAATATTTTCTATACCTATGAGTTTGTTTCCATTTTTGTTGTTATTATTGTTTATTTTCTTCTTTAATTTCCACTTGTACGTGAAATCATGCAGTATTTGTCTTTCTCTATCTGACTTACTTCATTCAGCACAATACTCTCTAGGTCCATCAAGGCAATTTCTTTTTCCACTCCGTTCCTTTTAGTCTGTGTGTGTCTTTTTCCATTTCGTTCCTTTTAGTCTGTGTGTGTCTTTGAAGTGAGTTTCTTGTAGGCAGTATATGTAGGGGTCTAGTTTTCTTTTTTTTTTAATTAAGTTTATTGGGGTAACACTGGTTAATACAATCATATAATTTTCAGGTGTACATTATCATTTGACATTTGTATATTCTATTGTGTGTTCACCACCCAAAATTCAGTTTCCTTCAGCTACCATATATTTGATCCTCTTTACCCACTTCCTTCTCCCCCTCCCCCCATATATTTGACCCTTTTTACCCCGTCTACATCCCTCCTCCTCCCCTACCTCACTAGTAACCACTAATAGTCCTCTGGTAACCACTAGTCTATAGTCCATGTCCATGAGTCTCTGTTTGTCCTGCTCATTTGTTGCTTTTAGATTTATATCCCACATATAAGTGATATCATGTGTTTTTCAACTTTTTCTATCTCGCTTATTTTGCTTAGCATGATTATCTCAAAGTCCATCCATGTTGTTGCAAATGGCAGTATTTCATCATTTCTTATGACTGAGTAATGTTTCATTGTATATATATACCACAGCTTCTTTAGCCAATCATCTATTGTAGGGCACTTCAGTTGCTTCCATATTATGCCTACTGTGAATAATGCTGCTATGAACATTGGTATGCAAATATCTTTATAGATATGAGTTTTCAAGTCTTTGGGATAAATACTCAGTAGAAGGATTCCTGGATTATATGGTAGATCAATTCTTAGTTTTTTTGGGAACCTCCATACCACTTTCCATAGTGGCTGTATCAATTTGCAGTCCCACCGGCAGTGTATGAGGGTTCCTATATCTCCACATCCTCTCCAACATTTGTTATTGCTTGTCCTGTTGATTACAGCCATTCTAACAGGTGCAAGATGGTATTTCATTGTGGTTTTGATTTGCATTTCCCTAACAGCTAGCGATGTTGAGTATCTTTTCATACATTTGTTGGCCATTTGTATGTCCTCTATGGAGAAGTATTTGTTCACATTCCTGACCATTTTTGATTAGATCATTTTTTTGTTGTTGTTATTGAGTTATGAGTTCTTTGTATATTTTGGATATTAGGCCCTTATTGGAGGCATTGCTTGCAAATGTATTTTCCCATTCAGATGGTTGTCTCTTTACCTTGTTGATGATTTCTTTTGCTGAGCAGAAGCTTTTTAGTTTGATGTATTCCCATTTATTTATTTTTGCTTTTACTTTCCTTGCCTTTGAGGTCAAATTCGTAAAATCCTCTTTAAGTCCAAGGTCCTTGAGTTTCATTCCTATGTTTTCTTCTAGGCATTTATTGTTTCAGAGCTTATATTCAGGTCCTTAATCCATCTTGAGTTAATTTTGGTGTGTGATTATAGACAACAGTCTAGTTTCATTCTTTTGCAGGTGGCTTTCCGGTTTTCCCAGCACCATTTATTGAAGAGTCTTTCCTTTCTCCACTGTATGTTTTTGGCTTTTTTGTTGAAAATCGTTTGCCCATATAAATATGTGTTTGCTTCTGGACTCTCGATTCTGTTCCACAGGTCTGTGTGTCTGTTTTCCTGCATATACCATGCCGTTTTGATTACTGTCGCTTTGTAGTATAATTTGAAGTCAGGCAGAGTGATGCTTCCAGCCTTGTTCTTTTTTCTCAGAATAGCTTTGGCAATTTGGGTGTTTTGTGCTTCCATACAAACCTGTTGATTTTTTGTTCTATTTCTTTAAAAAACTGCTGATGGGATTTTCATGGGGATTGCATTAAATCTGTATAATGCCTTAGGTAATATGGTCATTTTAACTATGTTGATTCTTCCAATCCAAGAACACAGAATATCTTTCCATTTCTTTGTATTTTCTTTGATTTCTTTTAATAGGGTCTTGTACTTTTCATTATATAGGTCCTTCATATGTTTCATTAAATTTATTCCTAAGTATTTTATTCTTTTTGTTGCTATTGCAAAAAAAAAATTATTTTTTCAACTTCTTTTTCTGACACTTTGTTGTTAGAGTATAGAAATGCTATGAATTTTTGAATGTTGATTTTGTATCCAGAGACTTTACTGTATTTGTGTACTGTTTCTAGTAGTGTTCTTGTGGAGTATTTAGGGGTTTTTATATGGAGAATCATGTCAAATACAAATAGTGACAGTTTGACTACTGGGATGTCTTTTATATCTTTTTCTTGCCTGATTGCACGACTAGGCTCTCCAATGTTATATTGAATAACAGTGGTGACAGCCTTGCCTTGTTCCTGATCTTAGAGAGAACATTAAGTATAATGTTGGCTGAGGGTTTGTCATAGATGGCCTTTATTATGTTAAGGTATTTTCCTTCTATACTGATTTTGTTAAGTGTTTTGATCATAAATGAATGCTGTATCTTGTCAAACGATTTTTCTGCATCTATTGATATAATCATATGATTCTTATTTATAATTTGTTTATGTAGTGTATCACATTAATCTATTTGCGTATGTTGAACCACCCCTGTACTCCTGGGATGAAGCCCACTTGATCGTGGTGTATAATCTTTTTAATATGTTGCTTATTCGGTTAGCTAGTATCTTATTTAGGATTTTTGCATCTGTGTTCATGAGAGATATTAGTCTGTAGTTTTCTTTTTTTGTGTTATCCTTACCAGGTTTTGGTATCAGAGTAATATTGGCCTCATAAAATGAGTTGGCAAGTATTGCCTCCTCTTTGATTTCTTGGAAGAGTTTGAGGAGAATGGGTATTAGATCTTTGAATGTTTGGTAGAATTCATTGGTAGAAGCCATCTGGTCCTGGACTTTTACTTTTTGGTAGGTGTTTGATGATTGTTTCAATTTCCATGCTGCTGATCGGTCTATTTAGATTTTCCATATCTTCTTGATTCAGTCTAGGAAGGTTATGTTTTTCTAAGTACTAGTTCATTTCTTCTAGGTTATTAAATTTGGTATTGTATACTTTTTTATAGTATTCTTATATGACCCTTTGTATTTCTGCTATATCAGTCATAATTTCCCCTCTTTCTTCTCTGATTTTGTTTATTTGTGTCCTTTCTCTTTTTTCTTTAGTGGTCTAGCCAGGAGTTTGTCAATTTTATTAACCTTCTCAAAGAATCAGCTCTTTATTGCATTTATTTTTTTTTGTTGTTCTTTTGTTTTCAGTTTGATTTATTTCTGCTCTAATTTTGATGATTTCTTTTCTTCTGCTGACTTTAGGCCTCATTTGTTCTTTCTTTTCTAGTTTTTTAAGATGAAGCATTAGGTTATTTATTTGGGCACGTTTATGTTTTTGGAGGTAGGCCTGTGATGATATGAACTTTCCTCTTATGACCATTTTTGTCATGTTCCGAAAGTTTTGATATGTTGTACTATCATTATCATTTGTTTCTACTTCTCTCTTGATCTCTTTTTATTTCTTCTCTGACCCAGTTATTCTTCAGTAGCATGTTGTTTAATCTCCATGTATTTGTGTTTCTTCCCGATTTCTTTCTGCAGTTCATCTCTAGTTTCAAAGCATTATGATGAGAGAATATGGTTGGTATGATTTCAATCTTCTTATATTTGTTGAGGCTATCTCTGTGTCTCAGTATGTGGTTGATTCTTGAGAATGTTCCATGTGCAGTAGAGAAGAACATATAAACAACTGTTTGGGGATGGAAGGCTCTGTAAATGTCAATTATGTCCAGCTGGACTCAAGTGTCACTTAAAAATATTATTTCCTTATTGCTTTTCTGTTTGAACGATCTGTCCATATCTGACAGTGGGGTATTTAGGTCCCCTACTATGATAGTGTTTTGGTCTGTTTCTCCCTTTAGTTCTGTTAGTAATTGCTTTACATATTTCAAGGCTTCCTGATTAGGAGCATAGATATTAACAAGTGTTATTTCTTCTTGGTGAATGATTCCCTTTAGCATTATGAAGTGTCCCTCAGTATCTTTCTTTACCTTTTTTATTCTGAAGTCTATTTAGTCCGATATTAGTACTGCTACTCCCAGTTTCTCTGAATGCCATTTGCTTGAAATATCATTTCTCATCCTTTCACTTTGGGTCTATATTTGTCTTTGGAGCTGAGATGTGTCTCCTGGAGGCAGCATATGCTTGGGTTTGTTTTTTGATCCAATCCGCAACTCTGTGCTTTTTTATTGGTAAGTTCAGTCCATTTACATTTATGGTGATTATTGAGATATGAGGTTTTCTTATAGCCATTTTATTTTTTGCTCTCTGGTAACACAGTGTTTCCATTGCTTCCTTGTCTATGTGTTTCTGTTTTCTTTATTTTGGTTGGCTTTTGTGGATTTTGCCTATGGTTCTTCTTGTTACATGTTATATATTTCAATTCCGAATCTTCAGTATGTGGTTACCATTATGAATATGTAAAGAATAGTTATATATATATACATTCGTCTATTTTCTTCTCCATGTGTTTTATCTCCATTTCTCTTTGCAAATTTGGATCTTTGAATCCTCTCCTTTTCATTCATTGTTGTCTCATTTTGTCCCTATGTATGCTGAATGGTCATTACTATCTTGTTATAACAATTCTCTTCTTATTATTTACACTTATAATGCCCTGTTCTTAATAAAGCTTGCACTCCTCTGTTTCTATTTGCCTGATAGTCACTTTACTCCTAATTATGTATTTTTGTTTTTGTTGTTATTTTGTTTTAGGTGAGCTGACCCCCTTCAGTATTTCCTGTAATGCAGGCCTCGTAGAAGAGAATTACCTCAACTTTTGCATGTCTAGAAAGGTCTTGATTTCTCCTTCATATCTAAAGGAGAGCTTAGCTGGATACATTGTTCTACGCTGTTAGTTCCTTTCACTTAATAGTTTAAATATTTGGTTCCATTTCTTTCTGCTTTGCGGGGTAAGTGCTAAGAAGTCCAATGATAATCTAATGGGTTTTCCTTTATAGGTTACCTTTTTCTTCTCCCTGCTGCCTTGAGAATTCTATCTTTGTCACTGATTTTTGATAACTTTATTACAATGTGTCTTGGTGAAGGTCTTTTTGGGTTGAGAAAATTGGGTTTTCTCTTGACTTCTTGAATCCAAGCTCCAGCTCATTCCTTAGACTTGGGAAATTCTCATCCACTATTTGTTTGAAAATGCTTTCTAGTCTCTGCTCCTTTTCCTCGCCTTTGATAATGCCCATTATTCTTATGTTTCCTCTCCTAATGGTATTAGCTAGTTCTTGTATTTCTGTTTCATTATTTTTCATTCTTCTATTTCTCCCTTTTTCCATCTGATTTATTTCTAGATTTCTGTCTTTGATATCACTGATCCTTTCCTCCATTTGGTCGACTCCATTTCTCAAGCTTGCTATTTCATTTTTCGACTTTTGCAGTGTGTTCTTCATCTCCAGAATATCTATTCTGTTCTTCTTGAGGGTTTCAATCTCCTTGCTCTGCTCATCTAGTTGTTTTCTTAATTCCTGAAATTGTTGATATGATTTGTTTTGGATCTCATTGAGTTTTCTCAGAAGTACCATACTGAAGTCTCTATCATTTAAGTCACATATTTCTATGTCCGAAGCTTATTTTCTGAAGATTTTTCTCTTTCTTTCTGAGATACTTTGTCACCTTGGTTGTTCATGGTGTTTAATAGACTATTTCTCTGCCTGGGCATTAATAGAAGTGTATTCTGTTGTTTTTCAAGAATGAAGATTTATTAAATAAAGGTCTCTGTTTAGCCTGCTGCAAAGAAAGCGCTTTTCTTTTGGTTTCCAGTAGGTGGCGTCTAAGCCTCTTGGCTCCCCAGCAGTTTCTGGAGTGCTCAGATTCCCTTGGGGCTCTGCGGTGACTGGTCTTGGAGGCTATGGGGGGAGGGGCCCTCTGGGTCGGGTGTTAGGGGCTGCAGCTCAACCTTGGTTTTGCAACCTCCACAGCAAAAATCAGCTGTTGTTCCTCTGCAGTCCCACCCCGCTTCTCTGCTTTCTGCCCTGATGACTGTGCCCTGCAGCCAGCCAGCCACAGCTCACAGCTTTCCAAGGCAGAGCTTTTCAGAGAACTCACTGCAGTAACTCACACTCCTTCTCTTCTCCCGCTCCACCTGCAGGGAGCTCCAGAGGCTGCAGAGGTAGCTTCAGTCTAGGCAGCATTTGTTCAGATTCCCCTAGGGCTCCACGGTGATTGGTCTCAGTGGTCATGGGGGGAGGGGCCCTCTGGGTCCGGGGTTGGGGGCTGCAGCTCAGCTTCTGTTTTGTAACCGGGGACAGTAAAAATCAGCTGTTGTTTCTCTGCAGTCCTGCCCCACTTCTCTGTTTTCTGCCCTGATGACTGGGCTCTCAGGTCGGCTGCGTACAAGCCCTGGCACTTCCAGGCAGGGTTGTTCAGGAAAGTCACTGCGCCTTCACCCTTCCTCCTCCTCCTACAGAAGCTCTGGCAGCAGCGAGAGGCAGCTTCTTTATTATTCCCAGTCCACCACCCAACACACAGAGTTCTGACCTGTGGTAGCTCTTATGCACAAATCCCACTCTCAGATGTGCTGGTGTCCAGTTTTGGTGTGTTTGTTTGTTTGTTTGTTTGTTTGTTTTGAGTTTTATATGTTCAGTTTATTGTTGTTTCAAGAGAGATCTAGGGACGTTTCTCACTTCGCCATGTTTCTGCCATCAACTCAGTGGTCTAGTTTTCATATCCATTCAACCACTCTATCTTTTGGTTGGAATGCTTAATTCTTTTCTATTTGAGGTACTTGTTGATAGATATGTAGTTATTACCATTCTTTATTCATGTTTTTGATACATGATTTTTCTTCTTAAAGTAGTCCCTCCAACATTTTCTGTAAAAGTGATTTGGTGGTGATGAAGTACAAAATTAAATGTAACAACATCTATGTCATTGGGGTACCTGAAGGAAAAGAGTGAGAACAAGAAGTTGAAAACCTATTTAAAGAAATAATGGTGGAAAACTTCCTTAACCTGGTGAAGGAAATAGACATACAATCCCAGGAAGCTCAGAGTCCCAAATAAGAAAAACCCAAAGAGGCCCACACCTGGACACACCATAATTAAAATTCCAAAGGTTAAATACAAAGAGAGAATCTTAAAAGCAGCAAGAGGAAAGCAGTTGGTTACCTACAAGGGAGCACCCATAAGACTGGCAACTGATTTCTCAAAAGAAACTTTGCAGAACAGAAGGGCTTGGCACAAAATATTCAAAGTGATGAAAACCCAGAATCTACTTTATCCAGTAAAGCCATCATTTAGAGTCAAAGGACAGATAAAGAGCTTCCCAGACAGAAAAATAAAAAGCTAAAGGAGATTGAGTGACTTTTCCAAAGTTGTACAACTAAGGTGGTAGAATGAGAACCAGGTGTAAAACTAAGGAGTTTTTATTATTCAAAAAAGAGAATTATAAAGGGAAATTATAATATTAAAAATGGTTCAAATTGAAAATTTGGTTATGTGCATTTAACCATCATAAAAAAATAAGGGGAAATGAAATGATATTGTTTTTAAATAAGAAATAGTCTTTATTCAAATTACTCTTAGATGAAATTTGTTGGTACTAAATGAAACTATTTCTAATATATTTGAAAAGATGAAAAATATATCCCTAAAATTTTCTAGTAGTCTGTGTAGTGGATGGACCTATGGGTGATTTTCTTTTTTTTTTTTAATTTTTATTTTTTATTGTGTTATTATTGACATGTAACATTATACTAGTTTCAGGTCTACATCTTTTCTTATTACAAGTGACATTGGTTAATAAAATTATACAGATTTCAAGTGTACAATTCAATACTATATCAACTATATATTGCATTGTGTGTTCACCCCCCAAGGTCAAATCTTCTGTCACTATATATTTGACCCCCTTTACCCTTATTTACCTTCCTCCTCCCCGCTTTCCCTCTAGTAACCAATAAACTGCTGTCTCTGTCTATGAATTTTTGTTTGTTTGTCTTGTTCATTTGTTGCTTTCAGTTTTATATTTCACATATGAATAAAATCGTATAGTTCTCAACTTTCGTGTCTGACTTATTTCACTTAACATAATAATCTCAAGATTCTTTTTTATTATTTACATTTTTCTTTGTTTTATAAGTGTCTGTGTGTTGTTTAATATTTCTGAAAAAGTAAATTTTATCAGGAAAAAATAAGATGTCATTGGAACTACTGCCTAGCCCATCTATGACCCTGGAGTTATTCCTAAAAAGTTCTTTGTGTGTTTGCATGTGTGTCTCATGGAGATTTGTAGACTAGGTGGACATGGATGGAGATCCTGCTGCTCTTGTACCTGGGTCCCAGCTCCTTAATGAGAGCACACTTGTCAGATTGAGGAATTTCCCATCATCATGTACTCCTATCCTACACACCTTATTCCCACTTCTACTCAACTCAACTCCATTTCATTCAACCAACTTGAAATCAGGTCTCTAGCCATTGTCGTCATCTGAAAACAAGGAAAGAAAGATGCATTGCCCAGGCTGGGGCTAAACATGAAAGCCACAGATGTATGTCCCTCTCATTCCCTCTCATGTTCTGGTGCTAACCCCACAGCCTGGGCCTTAGAAGGAAAATTCATGAGTTTAGAGAGGAAACTCTTATCTGGAAAAGACCAGTTGCCTGCCTTGACTCATTATGATTCCATGAGTCTTTTCGGGCTCTAAAGCCTTTGGTCCCCTGTGTGCAGGGTCAAATATTCTGTCCCTAAATTCTGATTCATTCTTCTGTTGCTAGTTCTTATTAAACTTGTTGTTTTTAGCCAACTGTGTCCAGCTTCTGCTCCTTGTATCCCTGAGCTACTCAAAGGGGATATGGCTTATGGGCACTTTTCTCTCATGTTTAGAAACAGGAAGAGATAAGATGTCAGAAATCACCCTTGGTGATTCAGCTGTGAGAAGATTCCTGCTGCTTCTCATTTCACATCCCCTCCTGCTTCTAATGGGGTGGGAAGGAATTTACCCAGGGAGTGGAGATAGGAAGACTCTCCCAGAAACATCCTGGGGCATCTGAAAATGGACTGACACTGGGAGCTGGAGGAGTGCCTGATGAGGAGCGTAGGGTGTCCTTGGGCCACTGTGAGTAATGGAAAGTGGAAGCCATCAATGGGCAGGGGCCTGACCACCTGGCTCTATCCACGGTGTGAATGATGATGTCACCCTGGACAGCCTCCAGCCATGAATCTCCCCCACTACCTCCGCATAGAAGGTGGCCTTCAAATCCATTATTGTCCTAACCGAGCCCAATCCCAGGTTTTCGATGATGCAAACAGCACCACAGAGAAGAGTCTGTAGCTGAGTCAGAGCTTCCGTCTACCCCTCGAGGCATAGAAAAGTGAATGTAGACCTCCCTCCATCGCCATCATGACAGAGCAGTGTATCTGAATCTAGGTGCCCTCAAGCCCAGCCAGAGAGCAGAGATGAGCAGAGCAGTTAGCAGACTTCCTTGAGCATCTGGCTCTAGGCCAGCCCAGCCCCAGGACTGCCATCCTGAACCTGCATTTGGAGTCTCTGCCCTTTGAGAGGTAACATTTTGTCCTGTTGTGTTCCAGACATCAAGCGTGAACCAAGCTCAACAATGTCCTGTGGAATATATTTAGACTGCCAGGACTTCATGGAGAGCTACTGCAGTTGCAGCCCAAACTACAGATCAATGTTCAGCACTAATGTTAGCAAAACATGTGATGGTAAGAAGGACCCCGTCTCTTCCATCTCCTCATTTATTAGATTTAGGATTCTCACCCCTTTTTCCAGGCAACAGAGCACTGGCCTCGGCACCTACTTGGTCACCCACCCTCTAAAACGCCAAGATTCTGAATGTCCCTCTAAGTATTACTTATGCAATTTTGGAACATCCTCTTGCCACCTGGCATCTTATTTTCATAAAACAAAGTGAGAGGTGGCATTTAAGATACTTCAAGGGTGAAGAGTATTGCTTTCCAGAGCAATAACCATTCTTTTCTTCATTAGTGACCGCCAAGGTAAGACCTTCCTTCACTAGAATCCACACAGGATTGGCCACCCCAGGAGCACCCCCAGATCCTTCAGGCCTTGATGGACCCAAGAATCCTGTCTAGAAATGTGGGAGTGGAAAGAGCAGAGGATGATCCCATGTTCCTCAGCTGGCCCTGACCCTGGCCAACAACCATACCTGGCGAAGACCCTTCCTTGCATCCTGATCCATCTCCTGAACTGCTATTTCCCCAAGCAAGGCTCCATCCTGATCGAGCTCAACAATTTCAGTTCATGGGCTGTGGGAAATTCAGATAATTAAGACCTGAGAAGATGTTGTGTTGGGCGTGAGCAGAGTGACATGAACCACCCCACACACACTCAGAAATTTGGATGAATAGAAGAAGCTTCTATCTGAAGGAAAACGAGCGAGAAGACATAATTGGGGACCATTGCTCCAGGCCTGACTCTCTCCCAGAAAGGTCAATCCAGACTCTGTTGGGGCCAAGACCACTGGGGAACAGATGATAGAGCCTAAGACCCCATCAGTGAGCCCAAAAGTCTGCATCCCTAGTGGGAGACAAAGGAGCCAGATGAGAGAAATCCCTGCCACCCTGCCCATCAGCATTTGCTCCCCTCTTCAACCACCCAGCCCTCATCCACTACTAGCTTTGCTCTGAAGTAGATTCTTGCCACTTCCTGTCAATCCAGGGGATGCCGTTGTGGGATCAGAAGAGGCATCTTCTCTACCCCAAGGCTTTGTGGCTGAACACCATGGCATGGCACCCATTGTCAAGGTGGTTCTGGTTTGTCTGGCATCATCTTCATTCTCCTCATCTCTTTCTGCAAGCCCCTCGAGAGGCCAGATTCAGAGATAGGTCTTGAAGCTTGGGTCTCAGAGTTAGCATGGATGCAAGAGCATTGTCCCACCAGTGTCACCAGGAATCCAAGAATTCAGGCAAAGAGCACCTGCCCTGAAGGAGGCAGGATAAAGGCCATCGCTGGGAGCCACGATGGGTATCATTGAGGGAACTTAGAATTTCCCCTGTACTTGGTTCCCAGGTAATCCCACCCTGGCTTTTGTCCAAATACTCAGGCTGGGACACAAGTGGCCATGATGTCCCCACCTTACATGAGAGCTTCTCAAGGAAGCAAGGATACCAGGGTTGAAAGACAGGAGAACTCAGGCCACTTCCATCCACATCTAGACAACAGAGCATCTAGGCCACTACATTCACCTTTAGGATGCCTCCGTGTGAATAAGAAATGGCATCCACTTACTGGGTGAAGACAGTGGAGCCTTTGCAAAGTAGATATCTGCCATTGCCAGAAAACAAAGAAATTGGGCATGGGGAAAGGCACACGAATCTGAGGACTTTCTCCCTCAAGATTTACCTTCTACACTGGGAGATTCTGGAGTTTCTAAGAAACTGCTCTGTGTATATTCTATGTATATTGTAGCACCTGAAGTTCCAAGAGGGCTGTGGCTGTCAGTGACTACCTCCTTGGGGATTCTCGGGAAACGGAGGGGAAAGACTGAGTCCTTGATTCCAAGTAAAGTACAGAAACCTCAAGGAAGTCACCAGAAAGCTGTGGGCTGCAGGGCCAGAGCTACCACCCCAGATAGCAATGACCACGTGGACAGGAATTGAAATTGGAGTGTTGTTTTCCTATCTTTATCATCTATGTGTCTTTCTGCCCCAGGACTCTTTTTGCAGCTGATGTTGACATTGAATGCTGCAATGGAAAACCTTAAAGGTAAGACTGCCCAGCCAGCTCCATTAGTGACATAAGATGGGGAGTGCATGCTGGGGTCTGGGCCCACTCACCAACAAGGGGAGAAAGGAGGTGTATTCTGCAAGTGAGGCCCAGAGATGGTCTTCTGGAGATAAGGGAAAGTGTCTCATCCTTTCTAAATGTCCATCCCCATAGCCTCTTCCCCAGAAGACTGTGCTTGGTGGTGCCCCCTGCACTCTACATGTGTCAATGACAGCGCCTGTCACTGCGCTCAGGGATTCAGTTCTTCATCTGGAAGGATCATCACCACACCCTTCGAGAGATGTGATGGTACAACGGCTTGGGCGTGGTGACATATAGACGTTGTGGGGGGTGATTGTGGGGCACCCAGAGTCCTCAGCCCTGAGAGCAGCACAGAAGCATTTTGTCAAAGATCAGAGAGAGAAGACAGGGCAGGGAAGTAAGAGAAGTGGGCAGTCAGGTTTTCTTGATTAGTCTTTCAGGACTACTACCCATTTTTAAATTTGATCGTATAGTTTCTTTTCTGTTTAGTTCAGTTGTATAAGTTCTTTATATATTTTGGATATTAAAATATTTGCAAATCAGATATATGATATGCAAATATTTTCTCCACAAATAGAGGTTGCCTTTTCATTTTTTTTGATGATTTCTTTTACTGTACAGAAGCTTTTTAGCTGATATTGTTCTTTATCTATTTTCGCTTTTCTTGCCTCTGCTATTGATGTCAAAAAAAAAAAAATCATTGCCAAGACCAATGTCAAGAGCTCATCCCTGTGTTTTACTCTAAGAGTTTTATGGTTTCAAAGTAGCATTGTTTTTTAAAAGATCAGAATTTAGTTCTAAGAGATTGAGTGAATTATCCAAAGTCATACAATTAATAAGGTGGTAGACATAAATCCAGTTCTAAAACTAAAGAGTTTTTATTCTTCAACAATACAAGATTTTAAAAAGAAATTATACTACATAAAAATAGTTAAGATGCTTAAAAATAATAAATGAAATAAACTATTAAGATGGTAAATTTATGTTATATGCATTTTACCACAATAAGCAAGTGGCAAAAAAATTACAGGGTTTTTTTTACATTTTTTAATCATTTCATTCTATTTTATTTTTATTATGGTGACATTGGTTAAGAAAATCCAGTAAGTTTCAGGTGTAAAATTTAACAGTAAGGCATATATATATATATTGCATTATGGGTTAATCGCTCATAGTTAGATTTCTGTCACCACGTATTTCACCCCTTTTACCCCATCTACCTACTCCTTCTCCACTCTCCCCCATCCTCTAGTAACCTCTAGTCTGTTGTCCATGTTCACGAGTCTCTGTTTCTTTGTCCTGTTTGTTGCTTTTGGGTTTATATCCCACATATAAGTGATATCATATGGTTTTAAACATTTTCTGTCTGGCTTATTTCGCTTAGCATGATTATCTTGAGGTCCATCCATGTTTTTGCAAATGGCAGTATCTCATCTCTTCTTATGGCTGAGTAATATTCCATTGTATATATGTACCACAGCTTCTTTATCCAAACGTCTGTTGTAAGACACTTTAGTTGCTTCCATGTCCTGGACACTGTGAATAATGCTATGATGAACATCGGTGTGCAAATATGTTCTCGGATATGAGTTTTTGAGACTTTAGGGTAAACACCTGGTAGAGGAATTGCTGGGTCATATGGTAGAACAATCCTTAGTTTTTTGAGGAACCTCCGTATTGTTTTCCATAGTGGCTGTACCAATGTGCAGTCCCACCAGCAGTGTATGAGGATTCCTTTTTCTCTGCATCCACTTTAATTCTCATTACTTGTCCTGTTGATTGTAGCTATTCTAACAGGTGTGCGATGGTATCTCATTGCGGTTTTGATTTGCATTTCCCTAATAGCTAGCGATGTTGAACATCTTGTCATATGTTTGTTGGCCATTTGTACGTCCTCTAGAGAAAAGTGTCTGTTCAGTTCCTCTGCCATTTTTTGATTAGACTGTGTGTTTTTTTGTTATTGAGTGGTATTAGTTCTTTGTATATTTTGGATATTAGGCCCTTATCAAAGGCATTGCTTGCAAATGTATTTTCCCATTCAGATGGTTGTCTCTTTACCTTGTTGACAATTTCTTTTGCTGTGCAAAAGCTTTTTAGTTTGATGTAGTCTCATTCATTTATTTTTGCTTTTCCTTTCCTTGCCTTTGAGGTCAAATTCATAAAATCCTCCTTAAGTCCAAGGACCATGAGTTTAGTTTCTATGTTTCTGTCTATGCAATTTATTGTTTCAGAGCTTATATTCAAGTCCTTAATCCACTTTGACTTGATTTTGGTGTGTGGTGATAGACAACAGTCTAGTTTCATTCTTTTGCAGGTGGCTTTCCAGTTTTCCCAACACTATTTATTGAAGAGACTTTCTTTTCTCCACTGCATGTTTTGGCTCTTTTATCAAAAATGTGTTTACTTCTGGACTCTCAATTCTGTTCCACAGGTCTGTGTGTCTGTTTTTCTGACAATACCATACTATTTTGATTATTGTCGCTTTATAATATAATTTGAAGTCAGGCAGAGTGATGCCTCCAACCTCATTCTTTTTCCTCAAATGGCTTTAGCAATTCAGGGTCTTTTGTGCTTCCATCAAATCTAATGATTTTTGTTCCATTTCTTTAAAAAATGCTGATGAGATTTTGATGGAGATTGCATTAAATCTGTACAATGCTTTAGGTAATAAGGTCATTTTAACTATGTTGATTCTTCCAATCCAAGAACAAGGAATATCTTTCTATATCTTTGTATCTTCTTCAAATTCTTTTAATAGGATCTTATAGTTTTCATTATATAGGTCCTTCACATATTTCGTTAAATTTATTTCTAGGTATTTTATTCTTTTTTTGCAATTGCAGAAGGAATTATTTTTTCAACTTCTTTTTCTGACACTTCATAACTAGAATGTAGGAATGCTATGGATTTTGGAATGTTGATTTTGTATCCAGAAACTTTACTGTATTTGCTTATTGTTTCTAGTAGTGTTCTTGTGGAGTCTTTAGGGTTTTCTATATAGAGAATCATGTCAACTGCAAATAGTGACAGTTTGACTTCTTCGTTTCCTATTTAGATGTCTTTTCTATCTTTTTCTTGCCCGATTGCACTCAGTAAGACCTTCAATGTTATATTGAATGACAGTGGTGATAGTGGACAGCCTTGCCTTTCCCGATCTTAGAGGGAAGGATTTAGTTTTTCACCGTTAAGTATAACATTCGCTGAGGGTTTGTCATAGATGGCCTTTATTATGTTAAGGTACTTTCCTTCTATACCGATTTTATTCAGTGTTTTGATTATAAAAGGATGCTGTATCATGTCGAAGGCTTTTTCTGCATCAATTGATATGATCATATGTTTCATATTTTTTAATTTGTTTATGTGGTGTACCACATTAATCAATTTGCATATGCTGAACTATCCCTGTTCCCCTGGGATGAAGCCCACTTAATCATGATGTATAATCTTTTTAACATGTCGCTGTATTTGGTTCGCTAATATCTTAATTAGGATTTTTGCATCTGTGTTCATGAGAGATATTAGTCTGTAGTTTTCTTTTTTTGTGTTATCCTTACCAGGTTTTGGTATCAGAGTAATATTGGCCTCATAAAATGAGTTGGGAAGTATTGCCTCCTCTTTGATTTTTTGGAAGAGTTTGAGGAGAATGGGTATTAAATCCTCTTTGAATGTTTGGTGGAATTCACTGGTGATGCCATCTGGTCCTGGACTATTACTCTTTGGTAGGTTTTTGATGATTGTTTCAATTTCATACTACTGATTGGTCTATTTAGATTTTCCAGTTCTTCTTGATTCAGTCTAGGAAGCTAGTATCTTTCTAAGTACTTGTCCATTTCTTCTAGGTTATTAAATTTGGTATTATATACCTTTTCATAGTATTCTTGTATGATCCTTTGTATTTCTGTGGTGTCTGTCATAATTTCCTCTCTTTCACCCCGATTATATTTTTATCCTTTCTCTTTTTTCTTTAGTGAGGCTAGCCAGAGGTTTGTTAGTTTTGTTAACCTTCTCAAAGGACCAGCTCTTTGTTGCATTTATTTTTTCTATATAATTTTTGCTTTCAATTTCATTTATTTGCTCTAATTTTGATGATTTCTTTTCTTCTGCTGGCTTTAGGCCTCATTTGCTCTTCCTTTTCTAGTTTTTTAAGATGAAGCATTAGGCTGTTTATTTGAGCTTGTTCTTGTTTTTTGGAAGTAGGCCTCTAATGATATGAACTTTCCTCTTATGACCGCTTTTGCCGTGTTCCAAAAGTTTTGATATGTTGTACTATCATTTTCATTTGTTTCTATGTATCTCTTGATCTCTCTTTTTATTTCTTCTCTGACCCAGTTATTCTTCAGTAGCATGTTGTTTAATCTCCATTTATTTGTGGTTCTTCCCGTTTCCCCTTTGCAGTTGATCTCCACTTCAAAGCATTATGATCAGAGAATATGGTTGGTATGATTTCAACCCTCTTATATTTGTAGAGGCTATCTCTGTGTCCCAGTATGTGGTCAATCTTTGAGAGTGTTCCATGTGCACCTGAGAAGAAAGTATAAGCAGCTGTTTGGGGATGGAAGGCTCTGTAAATGTCAATTATGACCAGTTGGTCTAAAGTGTCATTTAAGGATGTTATTTCCTTATTGATTTTCTGTTTGGATGATCCGTCCATATCTGACAGTGGAGTATTCAGGTCCCCTACTACAATAGTGTTTTGGTCTGTTTCTTCCTTTAGTTCTGTTGGTAATTGCTTTCTACATTTTGGGGCTCTCTGATTGGGAGCATAGATATTAATAAGTGTTATGTTTTCCTGGTGTATGATTTTCTTTATTGTTATGAATTATCTCTCAGTATCTTTCTTTATCTTTTTTTAGTCTGAAGTCTATTTAGTCCGATATTAGTACCACTACTCCCGCTTTTCTCTGAAAGCCATTTGCTTGAAATATTATTTTCCGCCTTTTCACTTTGAATCTATATTTGGCTTTGGAGCTGAAATGTGTCTCCTGGAGGCAACATATGGTTGGATTCTGGTTTTTGATCCAATCTGTAATTCTGTGCTTTTTCAATGATGAGTTCAGTCCATTTACATTTAGGGTGATTATTGAAATATGAGGTCTTCTTATAGCCATTTTATCTTTTGCTCTCTGGTCGCTCAATGTTTCCATTGCTTACTTGTCCCTCTGTTTTGTTTTGTTTTATTGTTGTTTTTTTTTTGAGGGGGAGCTTTTATGGTTTTCCCTCTGGTCCTCCTTGTTTTATGTTATATACTTCAGTCCTGACCCTTTGGCATGTTTTTACCATTACAAATATGTAAAGGATAGTTATATGTATATACAATCGTCCCTTTTCTTCTGTAAGTTCCTTATCTCCATTCCTCTTTGTGAATTTGGATCTTTGAATCCTTCCCTTTTCAGTCATTGTTATCTCACTTTGTCCCTATGTGTGCTGGACATTCATTACTATCTTGCTATAGCAAATCTCATCTTATTGTTTACATTTATAATGCCCTGTTCTTAGTAAGGGTTGCACTCCTCTGCTTCTATCTGCCTGCTGATAGCCTTATTCCTAGCTATGTATTTTTTTTTTCTTTGCATTTTGTTTTAGGTGGGCTGACCACTTTCAGTATGTCCTGTAATGCAGGCATCGTGTTAGAGAATTCTCTCACTTTTTGTATGTCTGGAAAGGTCTTAATTTCTCTTTCATATTTAAAAGAGAGCTTAGCTGGATACATTAGTCTATGCTGGTAGTTCCTTTCATTTAGTAGTTAGAATATTTTATTCCATTTCTTTCTGGCTTGTAAGGTGGGTGTTGAGATGTCTGACAATAATCTAATAGGTTTTCCTTTATAGGTTACCATCTTCTCTGGCTGCCCTGAGAATTCTCTCTTTGTCATCAATTTTTGATAATTTTAATACAATGTGTCTTGTAGAAGGCCTTTTGGATTGAGATAATTGGGTGTTCTTTTCACTTCTTGAATTCCAAGCTCCAACTCATTCCTTAGATTTGGGAAATTCAACTTCCAGCAACTTTCCCACACAAGGGACCTCCCTGACCATCCCCAATAATTTCAGTTCACCACCCAATGACAACCCAGGAGAATATTGTGCCGGATCTGAGTCGAATGACATGGAACATCCCCTACACACACAAACTTGAAGAATCTGGTCAACGGAAGAGACTCCCAGCTAAAACACATGGCAACAGAGCAAAATCAGGTATCACTGCCTCACTTGGAAGGGTACACAGGTCTGTGTCCCTGGTGAGAGAGATCAAGGGGCCAGATGACAGAAAAGGCTGCCACTCCTCATCCCTCAGACCCGGCTCCCCTCTCTACCAACTAGCCCTCAACTTTGCTGACCTTCCTCAGATGTGGGTTCTCACTACTTCCTGCCAGTCCAGGGGATATCTTTTTGGGCATCAGTAAAAGAACCCCAGAGATGCCTGGCTGAATGTCAGCCCCCAAAGTCCAGTGCTGACCCAGTGCTACTATCTGGTTGGCCCAGCCTGTCCAGCACTTTCTTCATCCTCCCTGCCCTATCCCATAACCTCGTCTGTAGGAGGATTGGGAGTGGGGGAGGGGGTTGTCTCACAGGCAGTTCTTAGTCCATCTCTATCAAGATGGATTTGTATAATCGTAGAGCAGAGAGCAGTTCCCTGACAGGGTCAGAGGGATTCTCAGGAGAACTCAGCTAGTGAGCAGCTTCCCTGGGGAAATTAAGACAAAGGCCATAACTAGGAGCCAATTAGGTCCTGGCTGTGAAATGCATTCTTTCCGCTGCACTCGATTCCCAAGAAGGCCCACTCTGGCCTCTGTCCCAGTGCTCAGCCTGGAGCACAGGCAACTCTGTGATGTTCTCCCACCTCAGCTTGGAGCTTCCCAGGAAAGCTAAGGGCACTGGGGGTGGCAGACAGGTAAGACTCAAACTGAGTTCATTCAAATCTGGACAAGAGAGCATCCAGGTTACCACATTCACCCATAAGACGCCTCCATGTGAGTAAAAAAAGGTACTCCTAACACGGAAGGAAACATTGGGGCCTTCCAGATGTTTCTATCCTCATTCCACGGTTGATGAAGTACCAAATGACAATATGGGAAGCAACCTCGCCTCACCTGGCCTCCGACCCTTTCTCCAACACACACACACACATACACGCACGCACGCACACACACACACACACACACACGCACACACACCTAATGAACCACTGTTTTATCTGTACCAGGGATCTCATTCCCCACCTGGACCTCACCCCCTGGAATCAACAGCAAGGTGAGTGGCTCCAGGAGGGACCAAGAGGTAGGAGATACCCCCATGCCTCCTGCAGCACCCACCCATTTTCCCCAAGTTCCCCCATTCACCTGTGAGTCTCTGACTACCTCATCTCCCCTCTCCCCAGGGGTTCTCCCACTTCTTAAGA
>NW_011889721.1:117886-118202 GCF_000151845.1 Pteropus vampyrus
AGTACATTCACAGACTGTACAATCATCACGTCTATTTCTAACACATTTCATCACCCCAAAAGTAAACAGTATACCCACTAAGCAGTTACTTCTCGTTCCTCCCTCTCCCAGGCCCTGGCAACCACATACCTGTTTTCTGTCTCTGTGGATTTGCCTGTTCCAGACAATTCATATAAGTAGAATCCCACAATATGTGACCTTATAGCCTAGGTTCTTTCACTAAGCGTGTTTTTGTGGTTTTTGTGGTAGCATATATAACTATTTCATAATTACGTAGGTTTCAAGTGTACAATTTAATAATATGTCATATGTAAAT
>NW_011889722.1:0-595 GCF_000151845.1 Pteropus vampyrus
CTCAGGTCCCCAGTGAGGGTCCCAGGCCACCTCTGTGCCTGGAGTACCTTCCGGGCCTGCATCCTCACACAGCACCCCACATCTCAGTGCCTCGTTTCTGGGACACTGGGATCCTCGACCCGCCGTGATCACAGGAGCCTGGGAGGAATGGGAAGGTTTGTGCTGTGACCCCTGGAAGAGCAGAGTCCGTGCTGGGCAGGACGGTCCACCTTCTGGGGTGGTCCCCGCACCAACGAACATGAAAGCGAGGAAAGGCTCATTTTCCTCATTGAGGAGAAAAAGAGCAGCCACATAGACTCCGGTTATCTGTCCCCAGAGCAGCCCGCCCCACATCTAAGAACTTGTGTTCTGTTTGAGAAAATCAGTCAATGTGTTGCCAACAAGGACAGATTTAGAGACGAGGACACTATCTAGACAAAGCTTCCTGGGGTGAGTCTCAGCCCTCACTTTTCGGTCAAACTCACAAAGAAGGCAGCTGTCTGGTCAGAGCAGTAGGGTCTGCCCAGAGATGCCCCATTGCACTGGAAACAACCGGTTTTTGTCGCACTTCCCCATGGGCCTAGAGCACTGTGGGAGCACTGAGACTGTTGTCCCA
>NW_011889722.1:4065-4347 GCF_000151845.1 Pteropus vampyrus
TCCCTACACATTGTCTCTTGGCATTCATGAGGCACCAAAGGTCACAATGCCTATTGTCATGAAGAAGGTCCGGGTGGCAGTTAGGACCCAGTGGTGAAATGAGGATCGGGAAGCTGCACATGGCAGAAGAACCAGGGACGGGGAGGAGCAGAGAGTGTCTCCCCTCCGTGTCGCAAGTGACCTGCTTGTCCCAGATGAGAGCTTCTTCGGCTGTGCTTTGACCCCCGAAGGCCCGCGCTGGCACCTGCTGCGCACCTGGGCTAGAGGCGGGTGAGGCCCATC
>NW_011889722.1:5988-6272 GCF_000151845.1 Pteropus vampyrus
TCCACTGTCCCCGTGTGAAGTGCGGTGGGAAGACTGTTAGGAAACGAGCTACACACCCATTTCTCACGCCCGCACTTGATCCCATGAGCAACACTCGGTGCTCCCGCGAGCACTGTTGCAGGGGAGACTGACTGTGGGTCCGGGGTGCTGACTCTCATCTCCCAGGCCTGGTGCAGTGAGGAGGACGGAGACCTCGCATGGTGCTGGTCAGTGGTGTTTGGCTCCACGCTCAAGTCGTAACTGGGAGCTTCTACTGTAGGTGACAACAAAGAGAAGCAAAGTTC
>NW_011889722.1:7187-7921 GCF_000151845.1 Pteropus vampyrus
CTTCTACTGTAGGTGACAACAAAGAGAAGCAAAGTTCCCAGAGAATGTGGCTCTCGACGCGTGCCCAGCTTTAATGGTGTGAACAGACCCTGATGCTGATGTGTCAGATTCTCACCATTCTAGCCATCATTGTTGCTTCTCGCAGGGCAGTAGCTGTTCACTTTCTGTCCTGGGTCCCAGCCCCAAAGGAAGGTGGATCAGCAGGGAGAGGCTGGGACCTGTGAGCACAGGGCAGGGTGCACACAGCAGGAGGGAGCAGAGCTGGAGAAAAATGCTGCATGAGGATGAATGTCAGGAGCCTTTACCTGTGTGGCTAAGATCACAGAAGAAACGGGCATCCAGCTCATGGTGTGGACAAACCACAACCCTGTTCCATGGGTCCCGTATCTGAGGCCCAGACGCTTCACATCTCTTTCTCTGCTCCAACCCACATCAGCCTCTTTGTCTTTCTGGCCTCTTCCTCGGTCCTGTCCTGGGGAACCATCTACGGTCAGTGTTGGAGGAGGGAGAGTCCTGGGTCCACACAGGCCCTGAAAAGGAGGCTGAGTGTCAAGGAAGTGGAGGTCAGGGAATCTGAGATGCCCCAGCAGGCCTGGCTTCCCACTATATCCACACCCACAAGACCAGGCATGTGACACCCTGTGTGTGGCAGGGACATCCCCATGGGTTTTCTGAGACACAGTGTGGCAGCTATTGGAGGACACCAATTTTGTGAGAAGGGTCTTCATATTGTC
>NW_011889722.1:8956-9374 GCF_000151845.1 Pteropus vampyrus
TGTGAGAAGGGTCTTCATATTGTCTTCCCAGGAATTATGGACACAGGTTTTATTTCTAACCCATGGAAATACAGTTGGAGTCAGAGCCCCTGAAACCATATTGTATCTGCTTCCATCCAAAGCCTTTATGGTCCTGATTCTTGTAGAACAGGTTGCAGGTCACAGGGTCCTTCACTGGGATGAGGTTACTATCACAGAAATGTCACCTCAGAGCACATTACAGATGGCAGCACACACTCAGCACTCAGGGGCACTCAGCCCAGGCCAGCTGCACCCACACTCTGCCCGTTACCCCTCAGGGCAGCGTCTCATCTCCTGCTCTGTGTCCCTCAGTGACCAAAGCTGCTGTCTCTGCTGCACCTTGATGTGGCTCCTGTGACTTCTCATCTCCCTCCTTCCCCTCCCTGTCCTCAGACGC
>NW_011889722.1:9424-10705 GCF_000151845.1 Pteropus vampyrus
TGGACACGGAGCACAATTCTCCCAGGCGAAAATTCCTGTTACGTGTTTTCTTAGAGTATCTTAATTTTTTATGAAATCCATCACCATTTCAAGTATATTATACCCAAAGTCATTGCAATGTTCCTCTTGATCAATTGAGGGAGATCACTTAACCACATTCAATGTTTTGATCCATAAGGTAGAATTATTTGTGCATTCATTTAAATATTTAATTTTAGAATGTTTTATAGTTTTCAGTGCATACAAATTATAAATTCTGTCAGATTTTTCCTAATGTATTATGTATGTGTGATGCTATCATAAATGCATTATTTTTAACTCTGGTTTAGAGGGCCCATCGAGTCCCCATCCTGGTGGAAGCACTCAGACCTGGAGCAGCGCCGAGTTACCCCCTCTGCTCCCTCAGAAGGGCAGGACCTGTCCCACGAATCTCAGGTCTCTCGTGTCCCCACTGAGGGCTGTGGACCTCTGACACGGGGATACTGCCAGTGGACACGGTAACAGGGGGAGGATATACTAGCAACAGAGAAATGTGAATTTAAACTGAAGAGAGAAGCATGTGATGTTGTCAGATCAAGTAGTCTGAGGAATATCGGGTGTTGACAGAAGAAATGACAAAAGAAGTCACCTCCTGTCTGACTTGGTCAGAGCCCCTCCCATGAGTGATGGCACCAGGCCAGGAAAGTGAGGGGGAGGTTTGTGTCTCGCTTCCCCATGGGTCTGGAGCACTGTGTGAGCTTAGAGTTCTCATCCCATGTGTTACAGTAATAGTCGGCCTCGTCCTCAGGCTGGAGCCCAGAGATGAGCAGAAGCCCTGCGTTGGCCGAGGCGTCTTTGGATCCAGAGAAGCGGCTGGGGACCCCGGAGCCCTGGTACTTCTCGGAGTCTGATTTAAACCACAGGAGATACTGGGGAGGGCTCCCTGGCTTCTGCTGGTGCCAGTTAATGTAATAGTTGCCAACACTGAATCCACTGCTCAGGGTGCAGGTGAGTCGGGCTGATGTTCCCGTAGATGCAGAGAGAGCGGGTGGCTGAGTCAGCACAGGCTGGGAGAGGGAACCTGCAAACACAATCATGTCAGAGTGAACAGAAGGGTCAGGGTGCAGCTGTCCTGGGTCTCTGGGTCCTGTCCCTACCTGTGCAGTGAGAGAGGAGCACAAGGAGGACTGGGGTCCAGGCCATGGTGCACTCAGCCACTTCTTGGGCCACAGGTCTGGTTCTGGGCTGCCCAGGCCTCTCTTATCCCCTCCCAGATGGCCTCACAAAGGAGAAGCTGCTCAT
>NW_011889722.1:14155-14468 GCF_000151845.1 Pteropus vampyrus
GCTGGCTCCTGAGTCTGGTCATCATTTGACAGAGTGATCAGTGGAGAAAGTCTCAGGGGTGGCGTGGAAGTGGCCACCAATGAGGGTTCTTGAACCTTCTCTAACTTCCTTCTACCTCTGGGAAGTGAGGCCATCTTTCTGCTCTCCTGGGACTACATGAATTTCAGATCGATACCCCGTGGATGCGGCAGAGCGTGTCTTGGCCTGGAATTGATCAGTTGCAGGAATATCAGAATGGTCAGTGAGCGAGCTGCAGCTCTATGAGACAGGGACAGCCCAGCCTGTGTCCCTGCCCAGATCCCAGTGTCCACAG
>NW_011889722.1:14518-15982 GCF_000151845.1 Pteropus vampyrus
CAGCCCAGCCTGTGTCCCTGCCCAGATCCCAGTGTCCACAGTGTCTCACCTGAACTAACGATGTGGGGGAGGGGAAGTGTGATGTGTGTGGTGGGAATGTATTTGCTGAAAGTTCCATCATGTTTTAAATTCTCTTTGGACCCCAAATCGCCCAGCCCTATGGTTAGTCTGTACTGACCCCAGTTCCAGCCGGACAGGGGCTTTGTAACCTAAACAATCAGACAATCTCCTCCCTGGTCACCATGATGGTTTCAAGGAAATGCTGAGTGATTGGATCCAGCCATCCTGAAGACCGTGCTTCCTGGTCAATGTGTTGGGGGACAAGCTTCTGTCTTTCCGAGGGGTTTGCTGTGTGCATGTGATGCCTGGGACCATAGAGGCATTTGGTCCCTAGGTGGGAAATCAGCCTGAGGACACTATATTTTGGCTCATTTGTCCCGTTTCTTTTCCCAGGCAGTGTCTGCTCCCCGAGCACAGGGAGCCTCCTGTCTTGTCCGCACTGTATCCCAAGCTCCTAGACCCAAATCAGGCACATAGTAGGTATTCAGTACATGGTGTGGATGCACATCATCTGCAAAGAGACTCTCCTGAGTCAGACACAGCTGAATCAGCGTCCCTGGCCCCGTGATGTGGACTGAACTGTGTTCCCTCCAAATCCCATGTGGAAACCGTCACCCCGCAGGTGACAGCCTCTGAAGACCAGGCCTTGAGGAAGTAACTAAGGTAAAGGAGCTCATGCGGGTGGTGCCCAATCAGAAGGGCCGGTGTCTTTATGAGAAGAGGAGGAGAAACCAGGGGTGAGCGCACACAGAGAGAAGGCCGTGTGAGGACTCGGGGACAATGCAGCCGTCTGCCGGCCAAGGAGCGAGGCCTCGGGAGAGACCCACGTGCCCACACCTCTGCCTTGGACTTCCAGAATCCAGAACTCGGGGAACATACGTTTCTGTTAGTTAAGGTTCTCGTCTGGGTATTGTGCTATGACAGCCCCGGCTCCAAAACACCTCTCATGGACTCTGTCCCTAGGTCCACCGGCCCCATATCCAGGAACTTCAGGTCACTTAAGAAAATCACACAATGCGGACAGATTTAGCAGACAGGTGTTCTGGTGTGGGTTTCAGACCCCAGATTTTCCAAACAGAAAAAAGAACATGCTTTCCTGTAAGAAGAGTAGGGCTGCACAGGGAAGCCCCGTTGCAGGGGGTCAGCAGGTTTTTGTCTCACTTCCCCACGGGCCTGGAGCACTGTGTGAGCACTGAGACTGTCATCATATGTCTGGCAGTAATAATCAGCCTCGTCCTCAGCCTGGAGCCCACGGATGGTCAGGGAGGCCGAGTTGCCAGACTTGGAGCCAGAGAATCGGTCGGGGACGCCCGAGTCTCGATCGCTATCACCATAGATGAGGCGTTTGGGGGCCGTTCCCGGGAGCTGCTGGAACCACTGCACATAGTTACCACCAATGTTGGA
>NW_011889722.1:17740-18089 GCF_000151845.1 Pteropus vampyrus
CTCCCAGTGTCCACAGTGCCACACCCAACATGAACTGAGGATGAGGGTGGTGGCAGAGCGATGCACATGGAGGGGCCAGTTAGGGAAACCGTCTCTCCTGTCCTCTCCTCTGTGGACCCAGATCTCTCAGCCATGTGGTCAGCAAGTGATGGACTCTGCTCCAGCTGCACAGACAGACTTTTTGTTTCCCAGACCAGCGAGACAGTCCCTGGTCAATGACAATGTCAAGGGAGACGCTGTGAGCGACCCGGTCTGGTGCTTGTGAAGGCCAGGGCTCTGGATCAATGGGTCAGGAGGCTGAGTCTCTCTCACCTGGAAGGGTTGTTTGGGGATGAGATGCCCATGACTG
>NW_011889722.1:18139-18474 GCF_000151845.1 Pteropus vampyrus
ATATTCCCACGTCCCCCTCATTCATCCTCTGCAGCAGCTGGACTTCGGAGACTTAATCAGATTCTGTATCTTTCTTGTCACATCATCTAGGCTTCTGGCCCCGACCTGAGCCCAAAACGTAGTAGGTGCTCAATAAATGGTGTAGATGGATGGGCCCCTGAATTGTCAACTCTCCTGAGAGAGACACAGCTGGACACTGTCCCTGGTTCTGTCTTGACTCATCATGGATACTTCCAAGGGCAGCTGCCTCTGACATTGGGGACTGTCTACTGGGTGTGAGACAATCAGATCACGTGCTGCTGCCAAGGACAGGATTTGGTGGCCTAAACTGAGAG
>NW_011889722.1:19436-19784 GCF_000151845.1 Pteropus vampyrus
ACAATCAGATCACGTGCTGCTGCCAAGGACAGGATTTGGTGGCCTAAACTGAGAGCACAGGGCTATATGTTCTAAACTATGTTCCCTGAAATGAGTGTGAGATCCTGGATTTGGATAAATAAACAAACAAACAGGGATGTGTAAACTCGACACTTTGGCATGGACACTGATTGACCAAGTATCCGGGAGAGTTTGGAGCATTTTCCATGTGGGCCTGTTCCAGAAATCTTCTCCTCTCAGACCAGACCAACCCGACCACACCCAGCACCCTGGAAGGGCCATCTGATTTTGCACGTGGATCTCTGTGATGCCACCACCCACAGCAGGAGAATGAGTAAGTCCCTCCAT
>NW_011889722.1:21164-21851 GCF_000151845.1 Pteropus vampyrus
GAGAATGAGTAAGTCCCTCCATGGGGTTGGGGACTG
The DNA here is from genome assembly GCF_000151845.1 of Pteropus vampyrus. Taxonomy (NCBI): domain Eukaryota; kingdom Metazoa; phylum Chordata; class Mammalia; order Chiroptera; family Pteropodidae; genus Pteropus; species Pteropus vampyrus. The sequence goes on from NW_011889722.1 coordinate 21,201, forward strand.
AGACATTAATTGTCTCTACACAATGAATGGCCTCCTGGCTGCTAAATGTAGGATGTGATCACAATTCTTATGTTGCCAGGTATGTCTGAATGACCCGACATTTTGTTTTGCATCTGCCATGACTGTGGGACCATTGCAAATATAGGACCATCTTAAATCAAGTTCGAAGTTGAAAATTCTACCAGGTACCCTGCTGATTGATACTGACAATAATTCTCCATGAATTACCTTACAGGCCACCTTATTTTGCTGTTGTCGTTGCTGTTGTCATTGTCATCGTTGTGAGGCCTCCTGTGAGATCCCCACCCCCATTCCACACATACTGACGTGGGATGTCTCTCTGGCCACTAGAATTTAATGATGTCAGAGAAAACGTGTCCTCTCCTCCTGATTACCACTCTGGGCTTTCATTTGTCTTTAATTGCTAATCTGAAGATTCATGCTGTCATCTTCTGAATCTGTGATAAGTTTTTATTTCTTTTTCCTTATTTAGTCTAATTTTAAACTTGTTTTATTCTTAGGATTGGGAACTAAGCCATTAGTATAAACTATTTTTTTCCCGTCCTAGCTTAGTGGCCTCCAAGGTCTATTACTCATCCCACACTGAGCCCACAGTGATTAACTTTATTGGTAAATACACCAATATTGTCA
>NW_011889722.1:22650-23274 GCF_000151845.1 Pteropus vampyrus
GGTCCCCAGTGGTGTCACTGTAGGAGCGCGTCATCCATGGACCAACTTCACCCCCTTCCCTGGAGCAGACTTAGCAGCTGTTTCCCAGTGGCGGTGTAGCACCTCACCCACTCACGGCCCATAAAGATGGTTCCTCAGACCCCAGTTTTCCCCTTTGCCGGCTCCCCACCCTGAATCCCACTCTCCATGCTCAGGTGCCGGGCCAGCTTTCTGTAGGTCAGTCCTCCTGGGCCTGGGTCCTCACCATCATCTCACATCTCAGTGCCTCATCCCCCGAATACACTGCCTGTCCGTCAGTCCTGAAGTTACAAGCCCGGGCGGGATGGAGACATCTCTCCTGTGACCCCTGGGAGAGCAGAGTCCATGTTATGGAAAAGGATCCACCTGCTGGGATGTTCCTGGGCTCTGATGAAGGTGAAACTTGGGACAGGTGCATCTTCCTTATTTCAGGGGGAAAAGGCAGCTCCCCAGGCCCTGGTTTTGTCACATGAAAAACCAGTCAACATTTCTGTGTAATCACAGATTTTTGGTTTGTTTGTTTTATTTCTCCTGAAAAATAAAAATGTAGAATAAAAAATTGATAAGAGAGCATTATGACCAGGAAGGGTTCCAAGTACAGTCTAC
>NW_011889723.1:0-1379 GCF_000151845.1 Pteropus vampyrus
TGGTGAGTCCCACCGCCATCTGGGGCAGTCCCACAGATCCCTGCGTTCCCTGGACGCAATATTGCAACTCTTGCAGGCAGCAGAGGTCTGCCTGCAACTGATTTCCGTCCAATTCCTGCCCTGTGTCAGCCGAAGTTTGTTGCCTGTGTGGACTGGGAGACCCTGGGGGGAGGAGTAGGGCAGTGACAGTTCACTGTCAATGGGCCGCCTGGGGCAATTTGTGGGTAGGGTGGGGTAGGGAGACAATGGCAGTCTGATCAATACAGTTTCAGTCTTGCTGCATCTTTGGTAACCTTTGCATGTTCCCGCAGAAGTCCAGATCACAGCAAGCTCAGCTGCTGTCTGGGGCTGGCCCACAGATCTCTGAGATCTGCCCAAGCTCCTATTGATAGCAGTGATCTGCCTGACCCTATCTAGGAAATGCATGCTCACAGCTCTGGCCACCAGCTGCGAATGCTTGGCCCTGAATAGGTGCAGAGCTTGGCAGTCATCCAGCAACAGGTTGGGTGGGGCAGGCTGATCTCCTTAGGCCAGAGGTTCCAAATGGCCCTGTGGGAGGGGTCTGCTCAGTCAAGCTGTGAGGTCCCTAGGCCCCATAGTGGGGCCAGACAAAGGCACAATGGTGGCTGCCCTTCCAGTCCTCTCTTGGAGCCAGGTAATGCAGACTTCCTCGGTATGGATCCCACTGGAGCCTCTGACCCACCGCCAGTGTCCCGTGCCTGTGCACGGGTCCTTTGGAGAGGCATCTAGGGTTTCAGTCTCCTTCTGTTTCACCCAAACGGCCGGAATCCCCTCTGGTTTTTACAGTCGGAGTTAATGGAATCTCCTCTTCCCTGGGCTGGGCCCTGGGCTAGGGAGCCCCCAAATGAGGCCAAGATACCCTCTCCTTCAGGGGAACCTCTGCAGCCTCTCTCTCCCTCCTGGTGATCCTCCACCACCCGCAGGTGGGGGTCCAGCCCAATTTGCAACTTTGCCCTTCCTGCAGGCTTCGATGTGGCTCCTTTGTATTATCAGATGTACGTGTTATGATAAACTGGACTTCAGGCGATCCTCCACATTGGTTAATTTATAGTTAGTTTGGAATTTCAATGTGCATCTGGGAGGAGGTGAACCCTGTTTATACCACGTCTGCCATCTTCTTCCTTGGGGATGAACTATTTTTTAGGAATGCCTTATGTGGGTCCCATGCCTGGCTGGTCCCAGGTCTGGCTGTGATCCAGGCTCGAGGCTAGGAATAGGACCTCAGATTTAGAATGATACATTAGTAGTACAGCGCCTGTGCTTAAATTATGTAAATATACTTCAACCGATTGTATCATGCCTGTGTGGCTGAAGGCCACTATTGTTCTCTGATTTGTGTGGAGCTATGCGGTCCCCTG
>NW_011889723.1:1429-2274 GCF_000151845.1 Pteropus vampyrus
AATATACTTCAACCGATTGTATCATGCCTGTGTGGCTGAAGGCCACTATTGTTCTCTGATTTGTGTGGAGCTATGCGGTCCCCTGGGGAGCCGAAGGGGAGCACAAGAAAGAGAGCAGAAGTACACACAATACTGCGCTCCCCACAATAAAGTTGGTGCCTGCCGTTTCATTCTCATGTCAGCCTCTGTGCATGCCTCCGACTGGGTGTCTTACCATCGAAACCTTTCCTTCTCGATCGGCTTGGCGCTGACACCTTTTTTAAATGCACTGAAATGACTTATAGCATTTGTTATAGTTGATTGTTTAGTAGACTCATGTATAGTTTGGTACTTAACAAAAAAAGAATGTTGCTGGGAGAGGTGTTCTTGGTTGTTCCATGTGCGTTATTGACCAAGAGAGGTTATTTATTAAAACGTGGTTATCGGTGGAAGATGTGGCTTCTGGCATCACATTTGAGAGCAATCGAACCTAAGGAATTCTCTCTCCAAGAGTTGAGATGTCCTACTCAATAAAATATAGAAAACAATTGGAGCCTTATTACTTCCAAATAGCAGTCTTTTGCTTCCAGAAGTGATGAGACACTCAGGTGGTTCTTTCAATATCAGGCATTTAGAATACTGATCTCTGCTTTAAGTGTTCATTTTGCCTTCAGTGCAAAATATTGAAGTGTCTAACTCAGCATGTCAGTAAGAAGGACATGATCCAGTGCTATCCTGAGCATCTCCATTTGGTTATGTGGCCTCTCTACATAATCTGATTGCATCTCTCTGATACTTTTAAAGTTCTCTCTCTTTTTCATTAGAATGTTTATTGTCCATATCGTAGACAAGGAGCTCTTTTGCGA
>NW_011889723.1:3395-4084 GCF_000151845.1 Pteropus vampyrus
GTGTTAAATAGCTTCCAAATAGTCACTTTGGTAAAGAAGAATGAAAAAAATTTGTGCCTGGTGTTTAAAAGCCATGCAGATAGATGATAGATAAACATGTTCTCACTGTTTTAAATAATTCATCAATTTAGGTGGCATAAACATAGCCTCAGAGAGAGGACATAATTTTAATAGCCATGGTCAAATGTCATCCATTTTCACAGACAATAATGATAACCCACACCTTAAAGAAAGTTTGATAAGAATTAAAATAACTGATATTGCCAGCTACCTACTTTGTGTGTACTTGGTGCCAATTATTGAGCTAGTAGTCCCTTCATGCTCACAGCCACTTTTTGGGCCGATTATCTTCATTCTAAAGTAAATAGTCGAGAGTTTCGGAGGCTGAACACATTTTATAGAATTACCTTTTTCTTTATTTCAATGCAAGGCAAGGTGTGCAGCCTACTGACTTACATTAAACAGATTTCTTGCTCTCTCTGAGACGTAGTTATTTCATCTGTTAAATAAGGACAATAATATATCTCAGTCAATGTTGATATAAAGATCAAATGGGTCTGGCACTTGATAAGCACTCACACAAATGCTGGCTGTTAGTTGTGGCATCTAGACTTGAAATTATCTCAGTAAATGGCGACGTTGTCTTCTGGTGATGTAGTCCAAAAACTTTGGAGTGAGTTTTATTCTTT
>NW_011889723.1:5374-7145 GCF_000151845.1 Pteropus vampyrus
TTAGTTGTGGCATCTAGACTTGAAATTATCTCAGTAAATGGCGACATTGTCTTCTGGTGATGTAGTCCAAAAACTTTGGAGTGAGTTTTATTCTTTTTCTTCTTTTCACATCCACATCAAGTCCATCAGAAGATTCAATTGAATCTACCCTCATAAGACATTCACAATATTTAAAATGTATGATCACCATGAATGGTAGATTAATTGAAAAACCAAAATATTATAATAAAAAATTTAAAAGTCAAATAGTTACACGTCTAAATGTTTAATTTATACAATACCAAATATGCAAACTCCATATTAAGTTCATTTGTTATCAGATATCAAAACTCATAAGTGGTCAATTTTTTTTTCTTGTCATGGCGTTTTGTCTTCATATAGACTTAAGGATGGCATTAAACATTAAAGATGAGTGTTATAAAAGTTCTCTGATGTTCGGTTAGGTTATGTGAAATAATTGAGTTTTTAGCAAGATCTGCTAATGATGGTGAAATACCCCTGAGATCTAATTAGCCACAGCTAAGAAACTTCACAGAATTTGCCTACAAACAGGATATGTCATATGTAGCACTTGTGAGGATAAAGATGAAAGACGTATCCACCGGTGCCATTTATAAGTCAACAAAGACACTGAACTGTAGTTGGCATTTTTAAACGTAAAACTTTACTACTATCTTGGTGAACTAACAGCTGCCTGGGGTCCTGGCCATGGAGCTATGACATACAAATTCATAGGTGAGATTTTTCTGCAGGAAATTATATAATTATAGAACCTTAGGTTTAAATGGATGTTACAAATCGCATAATCACCTCTCACCCCCACCAATCTCAGGTTTAAATCTCTTCTTCAGCACGTGAAGCATCAGGAAAGATATAATCAAGTACAACACTACAAACTGAGAAGTGAAAATATTTGGGTTTTCTTTTAATAGATATATATTTAAACTAGAATTACTTTATATATTCAAGTTTGCATCTAAATTTTTCCCCACTCAATATCGCAACCTAAGAATTTTCCTATGATAACAAATCTTTGTTAAAAGCTATACATTATTCAAAGAGATGTACTATATTTTACTTACCCATCTCTCTAATGTCAAACATTCCATGCAATTTCTATTTCCACAACTCTTAATAATTGTGCTGAACACATTTGTACACAATAAGTTTTCTATTTTTAAAATATCTTCCATTAGGGTTTATTCCTGAAAGAATATTGTGAAGTCAAGAAAAAAGCCAAAGTAATTTCTATTTCTTCATAGTTATTTCTAAATTACTTTTATTAATGATATCTTATTCTTACTGTTTGCACTACACTCTTTTCTGATTTATTGGGGGAAGTCCACCTGCCATGTGTAAAATCTTCATTGTGAGTAATAAAAAAATAGAGCTCTTTATCCATTTACCTTTAAAAAGAAAAGAAATATATTTTTGCAGAATACATTTTATTGTTTTGTTGTATTTATTATTTTATTGTATTTTATCATATTTATGTTTCCTTCTTTCTTTTGGGTAATCGATGTCCCCACATTTCCTCATTCTATTAGCAATGCAATTTCCTGTAACCAGGAATGATGGATGTTGGATGTTATGGGAGGATGAGGGAAGAAGGCGTGAGAATGCACATAGCAGAAACTTAAAGGAGTGGGGGGATCATTCACATCCTGAGTGGATGAGCTGCTGCTGTATGGTAATAAAATGTAAGAGGAGGGATTACTAAAAGCATTTAACAAGGGCACTTTGTATGACTTTATGTGGACAAATACACATT
>NW_011889723.1:8628-12130 GCF_000151845.1 Pteropus vampyrus
TCTCCTTCAGCCCCACACTTTCTACTCCCATGTACTTCTTTCTCACTTACTTGTCCTTCATAGATGCCTCCTACACGTCAGTCACCACCCCCAAAATGATCATTGACCTGCTGTACCAGAGGAGAACCGTCTCCTTCAGTAGCTGCCTGACTCAGCTCTTTGTGGAGCACTTACTAGGAGGGTCAGAGATCATCCTCCTTATCGTCATGGCCTACGACCGTTATGTGGCTATCTGCAAGCCCTTGCACTACACGACCATCATGCAACAACGACTCTGCCACCTCCTGGTGATGGTGGCCTGGATTGGGGGGATACTGCATGCCACTGTACAGATTCTTTTCATGGTCAACTTGCCTTTCTGTGGTCCCAATGTCATCGACCATTTCATGTGTGATCTCTTCCCACTGCTGAAACTTGCCTGCAGCGACACCTATAGGCTCGGAATGGTAGTGGCGGCCAACAGTGGAGCCATGTGCTTTCTCATTTTTTCCATGTTATTCGTCTCCTACGTAGTCATCCTGAGCTCTCTGAAATCCCATGGCTCTGAAGCTCGGCGCAAAGCTCTCTCTACATGTGGTTCCCACTTTTGCGTAGTTGTACTCTTTTTTGTGCCTTGTATATTTACCTATATGCGTCCTGTGGTCACCTACCCTGTGGACAAATTGGTGACTGTATTCTTTGCAATCCTCACTCCCATGTTTAATCCTATCATTTACACAGTGAGAAACACAGAGGTGAAAAATGCCATGAGGAGTTTGTTGAAGAGGAGAGTAACTTAAGCTGTTCGTAATTCTAAGAATATGATGGCATACATAACTAGGGATGATTATGTCCATGTAAAATGTGAAAGAAAGCTAACAAATTTTTCAAATCGTTGGCAGAAAAAAAAAAAAGGCCCAGAAATGAACATTTATAGAGTATCTAATAATGATTAGGCTCTTTGCTTTTGATAACTTTTAATGTACTTTAACAAGTCTTCAGTGTTCATCTGCATAGTTTCAGGATATGCAATAGAAGGAACAATGACAAATCCATAGTTTGATGATTCTAGAGTATGTTTTTCTCCAGTGCCTCACTGCTACTTTACTAAATTCTTCATACATATGTTACTTAGATGAAGTTGGCTTTTTCATAGGACTTTGATCTCAGGACTTCATTAATTTCTACTTAGCTTGTGGGTAAAGCAAAAGAGAGTAGAGAAATTCTTAGGTAAATAGGGAAGGGACAGTCGGGGAGTGAGAGAATCACTACTGAATTATTTTTGATACGATGAATCTACCAAAACCAAAAAGAGAGACCCCCACCGAAGGAAGAAATAATAATAACCTACCTCTAAATTTTTTCCTGGCACAAAGAATAAGCCAGAAATTTTGAAATTACTTTTAATTTGCTCTTATTTTCTTAAATATTCTGTGGCTCACAGTTTTTCTTGAATAAAAAGGAAATTATTTTCTTTTTCATTACAAAGACTTTAGGACCCATTTGAAGCAACAAGGGTAAACATTCTTTTCTTTAATCTCAACAAAAAGGCAAATGTTGCCCTATAAGTATGATATGTATATTTACATTAAATAAATGCTTTATTTCATATAGGACATATTCGCTTTAGTTATCTGATTTACCCATGTACTAAACTGGTAGTTCCAACATTACTACCCGCATTTTACAGAGAAACAAATTGAAGCCAAAGTAAGTTTACTAATTTACTTGCCTCAGTTCACACATCTAAGAGTTCCAGCGACAAAATTTGAATCCAGGTCTTCTAAATCTCAGTCCTACTTTCTTTCAAATAAAACACGGTTGCCTGTGGTATGTTTATGTCTATAGATAAGAAAGTTATCGGCAGTCTTAAATATTTACTTAATCCTTCAAGAAAGATGATGTCGAATTTGTTGTAGCTTTATCTCACATGTAGCAATACATTTCAGCAGTAATGCTTCTCTATGTACATGGAAAAATAACCAGATCATTCTACATGACTACATAATGCTTTATGAAGCAAAGCAAAGCTACATTACTACAAAACTCTCCTTTAGTGTTACTTCTCATAATTATCCCTTTCTCTAACTCACTGGTCATCTGGAGCTATTTCTTTCATACTTTGACAATGCAGTAATGCCAGAGTATGGTACACTTGTTCTTTGAGGTGACTGTGTGTTCTAGCTTATGCATGGTTATCTCAAATTTATAAGGAGTAGAACCTTTTCCCACAAATGCAGGCCTGGATGAGGATATAATCAACACTTAATCTATTAAAATTGATCAAGTTTGAAATTCCTGGTGAGAAACAGTTCAATAGAATCTAGACTAAATGATACCTGGTTAGGAGATTAGAGTAAGTCAGAAGTAAGGATAGGAAAAGTATTGAGTAAATGTTTTTTTTACTCTAAGACAACATGAAGGTTTGAAGAGGGAAATTAAGGTTGATGATTGTGTCTGAGGGGCTATATCAAGTACGCAGTGGTGTGTTTAGAAGATTAATGAGAATTACAACTTATTTGTCAGCGGTAAACTTGGAAGGTGTAAGAACTGAAGGAGGAAATATAAGGCAGTCTGACATTCTCAGTAGATGGAGTCTTGTGGGAGTGTGAGTAATTTTAAAGAATGTTGTGGTACATATATACAATAGAATATTACTCAGCCATAAGCAAAGATGAAATACTGCCATTTGCGACCACATAGATGGATCTTGTGATTGATATGCTAATACATGAAATAAGTCAGACAGAAAATGTTGAGAACCATACAATTTCACTTACATGTAGGGTACAAAACTGAAAGCAACAAACAAGATAAATGAACAAAAACTTGTAGACACAGACAACAATTTAGTGTTTACCAGAGGGAAAGGGAGGAAGAGGGGAGGTAGATAAGGGTTAAGGGAGTCAAAAATAAGGAGATTTGACTTTGGATGGTGAATACGCTATGCAATATACAGATGATGTATTGTTGAATTGTATACTTGAAACATAATTTTATTGACCAATGTCAAAAATGTTAAGATATTCCTTTGTACTTGTCAACAGGAATTTCTCTGCCATCTGATTATTTTTGATACTTAAAACAACATATAAGGAAGCAAGTATGTCTATTCCTAAAATTTAATAAGAGAAATAACATTTGGATCTGTTGTATAAGGATACCTTGGTTTAATTTGAAGTTTTAATTCAGTCAAAAAATTAGGCATTAAGTGAGGGGAGTGACCTGATTATTGTTGGAGGCCCACTATGAGGCATACATTTTGACATGTTCTTTACATACTTTAACTCTCTAAATGCAGAAAACAAGATTTATTAGGTCTTCACGCCATTTTAGATAAGAAAAAGTGAGTCTCAATGAAGATAAGCAATAAGCTGTTTATAATTCTAAGAGACTTTTAGACTCTGCCTCCTTTACTCTTCCCACTTCACAATTCTCCTTGCTCGACTCATGTGATCATTGGACACATTGTGAAGGTTGTCCTTGCAGCTTTCTTTCCTTAGTGTGGGGGCCACTTTCTTCC
>NW_011889723.1:12191-12562 GCF_000151845.1 Pteropus vampyrus
TGGTCAATTAGGTTTAGGAAATTTGGCCTATTTCATTAATCCAAAAAGTACTGTTTATTGCCTATAGAGTGCCAGAGAATTCTGGGAGCTAGGAATACAATAGTGAATAATACAAACAAGCATTGTAATAGATGAATAATAAACAAATGAACAAATAACTAAAAATATCTTGTTAGTAATAAGTATGATAAAAAAATTTTATTATGAAGGCGATGCAGGAGAAAAGAATTGGATATAAATTTGTGTAGTTGTTTTGAAGCACAGTTAGAATTTTATTTAGGTCTAAGTTTATGTAACCACATTATCCCCTCTCTCTTTAAAAAAATATTAGGTTACTCTAACACATGCATTTGAAATGGGAACCATATCTC
>NW_011889723.1:14622-15852 GCF_000151845.1 Pteropus vampyrus
AGAGGCCTATTCTTTTGACCTTGCATGTTCTCTGGGCATAGATATTCTGAGGAACACAGGACCACTGATTGCTTGTTAGAAATGATGACATGGGGACAGTCCATAAACACAGTGCTAACATCTTCTTGTTATCTAGGATTTTATTGAAGAAATTACTTAGCTCCATAAGAAATTCAGACACAAGAAACACACATCAGCTATAAAGTTAGCTTCTTGGATTCAAATCCAGGCTCTAACTGTATAGCCTTATGCAAATTCTGCTTTTTCTCAGCCATAAATTGTCTAAACATAGCCAGATGTGAGGATTAAATAAGAAAACATGTATAAAATACTAGTAAAATATCTGGCAAATAGTACATACTAAATCATTTATTATTATTATTGCTATTTTGATATAGATATCTTTGTATAGACTGTATATTTTTATATAGATATTATATTGTACTTATTTAGCTTTATCTAGAGACTAATATATTTATTGTTTATATCATCAATGAAATTCTATGAATGAGTGTTTGAGTACAAATTTCAATGATATGATTTTTCTCTTTATCATTTGGTTAATATAATCAAGATTGGTGATATTTAGTGTTAGTAAGGCTGTGGGGAAAATACTCTTTCATACACTATTGATGGAAATAAAATATGGTTCAGGAGTTTGAGAGAACAATGTTACAGAATCTGTCAAAGTCAAAGGTGCATATTTTTTGGCCCGGTGATGACATTTCTAAGAATTTCTCCACCAGAAATATTCAAGCCAGTAAGTTAGGATGTCTGTCAAGTGATGTTTGTTTCATGTGTAAGGTAGAATATTAGAAATCACGTAAATGTGAAGCAAACATGGGTTGGTTAAATGAATTATGGTGCAGCCATAAAAATGGAATAATACGTACCAATTAAAATGAAGGAAAATTCATAACTACTGACAATGCCCATTTATTAAATTATTCTTAAATTAAAATTTCAAGAACATTATTATGTTTTATATACTTTTATGTAGAGTAAAACACATAAATGACTGTACACACGCAGTTTCCTACATACAAATGCACATCTGAAGAGCATGCACCAAACTCAGTAGTGGGATGGATGAAGGCTCATGCTTGGAGTGGTCTTTTGACTTTAAACTTTGTGTCACTCTCTCTGTCTTTATAAAATATTTTCCAAGGGCCATGTTTTACTTTTGTAATTTATAAAAATAAGTTATTTTCATTTAAACTATTCTACTTT
>NW_011889723.1:15902-16462 GCF_000151845.1 Pteropus vampyrus
GGTCGATACCATGATTTGGTTTTGTGTTTGTGGAGCATCAGCTTGGCCTGGCTCCAGTGAAACTCTGCTTCTGGGAAAAACAGATCACTGCAGGGGTGGATGAAAATTCACTGGAACAGTGATTAGCAGCTCAGTCAGTAGAGATGCAGCCTCAAAGGAATGCAATTAGAATGATGCAAGTCTGCACATTTTGAAATTCTGTGCCATTCAAAGATGGCACTCTGCCCTCTTTTCGCCCAGGTCTATTACCCAAGGGAGAACATCTTATTAATGATGTTTCCTCTAAGATGCGGACTGGAAACTGTTGACAAATTAAGCTCAAAATACAGCCAACTTGCAGGCGCAGTTCCATAAATGATTTTGTAAATGGCTTAGCTGGCTGCTTCTTTTTGGCAACTTTTTCTGTATGATGAATTTTAAATTCCTCTGCCAACCACAAGGGTTGTTTCCCATTTAAGTTCTTTGAACACTTAGCACATATATTTTAAATCTTTCTTTAAAATCATTAGAAACTTTGGTCTTATCAAGATGACTCCCTGTTAAATGATTGCATGATTACT
>NW_011889723.1:16512-17989 GCF_000151845.1 Pteropus vampyrus
CACTCTCTCTGTCTTTATAAAATATTTTCCAAGGGCCATGTTTTACTTTTGTAATTTATAAAAATAAGTTATTTTCATTTAAACTATTCTACTTTTGGTTTGAACTGCAGGCTGTTTTAGAAAATGGTTTTGGAAGATTTTTCTTTTAAAGTCAGTTTCAAAACTTACACGCTGTCCCATAGAGGAGGCCTTAAGCTGATATCCTGCAAGCCAACTGCGCACGTCATAAAAGTGTATGTAAACACGTGATCCTCAGGCAGGGGGTCTGTTTTAGAAAGCAGTTTATCATCAACATCAATCTCTTCATCCTGGCGAAAGAAATGGAGATCTAAGCCCTTTATATTTATAAAATGATTTAATACTTAAAACAACCCTTTGGGATAGGTAACATTCTCATTTTATATAGAATGAAACTGAGGCACAGAGAGGTTGTCTGGGACATTATATGTACTCAGAAGTAAGAACTGACTGTAGTGTGGAAAATCAGGAATTTTATATAGGTTTTATTTATTTATTCATTCATTCATTCATTCATTCATTCATTCATTCATTTATTTAAGATGATAGCTCTTACTATCTATTCCAACTTAAACTCCAGTCTAGCTAGGCTCATCTACGAAGGCCCCTCATACCTAGGAAGGTTAGTTAGTAGGGGTGTATGTGACTGAGTTTTATGAGACATTATAATATTTAATAGACATTTAAACTACAATTTGAGTTACTATTTTGCCACATTTTTATGTTTATAAGCTTAAATATTACAATTTAAACTATAATGTTAGGAACTGATTATGTTTAATACAAAAACTCTGAAAAAGCAACTGAGATTTAGGATCTACCTAATTACATCCCTGGAAGATCCATACTGAAGTCTAGGCTTTTGTGATGTTCAACTCTTTATCTTTCAACTATGTGCAGTTTTTCTTTCTTTCTTCATGCCTTGCTCATGCTGTTTCCTTCTTGTTCACTTTCTAAATTATAAGTTTATAAATTTAGAATTTTCTAAATTCTCTTGTCAAGGCTTAGCTCATTTCATCTTCTTTGAAATCTATAGATCATACCGATATTTTTCCTTCTGGAGCTTGTATTGTATGTGCATTGTTTCAGGAGTGCTCATTCTTCCTTCTTCTTTATGGATGGGGCACTTCCTGTATCCCTCGCACTATTAGACAAGTTATTAAATGAGAAATATATACTGTCTAGCTAATCATTAGACAGTTGAAGAAATGTGATTCTTCGCTTCTTTTGAGTGTTAGTATTTCACAGAAACACTATTAGGAAAAAGGATCTGATGGCAGTGATTCAACACCAAACTAGAAGTCCAAGGAATTGCTTGGGTCATGAGTTTGGTTAAAGTATGTCTAGGATCTAAGAGTAGAAGCGGCAAATGGTATATTTGAGCCTGAATGCCAGAGGAATAGCAGCCAGGCTCTGACAATGGCACTCTCCTATTTCTGCAGGCAGCGACTGGCACCAG
>NW_011889723.1:19461-23063 GCF_000151845.1 Pteropus vampyrus
GATTTGCTGAGCATCCCGCCAGCTGTGTAGTTTAGTAAGAGGGCCAATACTAAGAGTGGATCTTTGGGTAATTTTGGGTAAAGGAGTCTTAGAGAACATGTAGTTTACATCCTTAATTAAAAGCAATGGTCTCTAATATATTCCCACCAAGTGACAGATAGCCTCCGCTTAAGTATCATTAGGAGAAGTTTGCCGTTGAAGCAGTTCTTCTACATTACCATTTAGCTGCGTTAACAATTATTTGTAGTTAGTCGAGGTCAGGTTCATTTCTTTAGTGGTATAGAGTACCAGTCAAGGATTTGCATTTCAAATGCGATTACCTGGGTTTGTAATCCCCACTCATTTTAGATGAGATGCTTAATGTCTCCCAGCCTCAGTTACCTCATTCTTAAGATAGGATTTGTGATAGTATCCATCTCACGCAATAAGAAAAATAGATGCAATAATACCTTGCTGGTATATAGTGAGTGCAAAATAAATGAGTTGTTTTATTATTTTTATGATTCTGCAGAATCCTTTGTTTCACCTGGAAGCGTTCCTTCCCAAGAAAAAATGGAAAGAATGATTTACACTGGTTTGGGATCGTGCACAGGAATGATGTCAGTTAAGTTGGATATCGGTCTTCCTGGAAGAGATTTGAGGTTTTATTTTCTTTAATTAGCATACCTGGGCAATGATTAGAATCTTGGAAGCTTAGTTACTGATTGTAACTTTTAGTTTCAGAACTGGATTTTATATATTTACATCAAAACATATATGATATATGTAATGAGAATATGCTCTTTATTGTAAAGTTGTCATTGAATTTGTCACTAAATTTTATTGCAGAATTGTTGAATGAAAGACGCTCAGGACACATATATCTATCTCACTGGATTATAATGAAAGTGAAACTATATCATGAAGCAATGTCACTTTCATACCGAGCACTCGTCATTAGGGAAGCAATATAGCTTGTTATTGGTATATATTCTGAAACAGGAAAAGCTGGATTTGAATTTGGTTTTAGTGTTTACTAGTTGTGGGAAATTTGTGTCATTTTTTTTCACTCCTCTGAGCCTTAATATCTAATCTCTAAAATGAAAATATCTCATAGGATATTCCACTACATAGGACACATTGAATATTAGCAACATGTAATAATAATCCAGTTTGAGAAGGAAGAAATGAAGATGGAAAGAATATAACTCTTAGTAACTGGAGAGTCCTTGGGATACATCCTATCTCTCTTGTAAATTCGTCAGCTAGCTCATTCTAGGTGCTCAATAAATGAATAAAGATTTATATGAAATGTTCCAAATTCTTGAGACTTGGGTGTTTCCAGTGATAAATGGTCACCATTCTAGGTCGAGGTTCCCCAAAGCAGAGGCTGAGAGAAGGGCCTGTTTGTAGGTGGTTTATTTGAGAAAGCAGAATGGAGGTAGTGAATGGAGAGAGTGAAATAGGCAAGTTGGCCTGAGATTGTGTTAAGCTGGTTGCTATTTATCCACTGGCTCCTATCTACTAATAGTCCAGGGTTTCCGTAAGGTATGTTAATTTCTTCATATTTTCAGGTGTGTTTATGCACCAGAATGATGAAGCAGGGTCTCCTGAGTGTCTCAAGCAGCAAGTATCAGGACAGAAAGCAAGTGAGACACTGGTGAGAAAAGGTAAGAAAAGGTGGTGTTGGGGGGTCAGTAAGATGGTTATTGTCAGGTTGTAATTGTTAGCAGCCGGCTGCTGTGTCAATGGCTGGAGAAAAAGTAGGTCAAGAGGGTGTGAGATAGAGTGCAAAAAATGCCCAATACACTCAGCGATTACTAACTAAAAGTAATATTCTTTTGTAGATGTTCCAGCTCAGAGCGATGTGCTTACATTGACCCACAGTAAATGGAGAACAGAAACAATGTGACTGAATTCATTCTTTTGGGCATTCCGAAGAATCCAGACCTGCGGAAAATACTCTCTGCGATGTTTCTAATCATGTATGTGTCCACAGTTTTGGGGAACCTACTCATCGTGGTGACCATGGTCACAAGTCGTAGTCTGAGATCACCTATGTATTTTTTCCTTACTTCCTTGTCCCTCATGGATGCCACCTACTCTTCCGTCATCGCCCCCAAGATGATCGTGGACTCCTTCTCTGAGAGCACGACCATCTCCTTCGAAGGCTGTATGACCAGCTCTTTGCAGAGCATTTCTTTGGTGGTGTGGGGATCTTCCTTCTCACCGTGATGGCCTATGACCGCTACGTGGCCATCTGCAAGCCGCTGTACTACATGAGCATCATGAGCCCTCGGGTGTGCTGCTTGCTTCTCGGAGGGGCCTGGGTTGGAGCATGGATGCACACGGCAATACAGCTCCTCTTCATGTATCAAATACCCTTGTGTGGCCCCAATGTCATCGATCACTTTATGTGTGATTTGTTTCCATTGTTGAAACTAGCCTGCACGGACACCCACACCCTGGGGCTCTTAGTCATCCTCAACAGCGGGATGATGTGCACAAGCATCTTCCTTGTCCTCGTTGCCTCCCATGCGGTCATCCTCTGCTCCCTGAAGTCTCGCAGCTCCGAAGGGCGGCGCAAAGCCCTCTCTCCACCTGCATCTCCCACATCGCAGCGGTCATCTTATCCTTCGTGCCATGTATTTTCTTGTACATGAGGCCTGTGGCCACTTACCCCATAGACAAGGCAATGGCTGTGTCCTTTACCATTGTCGCTCCCATGTTAAACCCCTTGATCTACAGCTTGAGGAATCCAGAGGTGAAAAGTGCCATGAGGAAACTGTGGATGAAACAAGGGGCCCTGGGTCATCACTGGCTTACACAAATCTTTAAGAACAAATTTATTAAGATTTGTTAAGAACAAATCTTTCTTTAAGAACAAATTTATTAAGATTTGTTAAGAACAAATCTTTCCTACAAGGACAGTGAGGTCTTACCCTCCCCATTCATTCCAATCCATTGGGCACACAGCAGCCAAGGGCATGTTTTTTTAAGCGTGCAAACTGGGTTAAAGTATCCAGTTGAGTTACTGCCCACCTCTGCTGCTCATTTTGTATTCCATCTTTTTTCTCACAAGGTTCTGGTCACTCTTTTCTGTTAAGCCAGTCTTTTGCATAATTTAAGACTTCCCTACTTTAGGGCTTTTGTTCTTACTCAGCTCACTGCCGGAATACTCCTTCCCATAGAATTTACTTGACTGGTTCTCTCTCATTTTTCGCATTTTCCGATGAACTCCCACCTCCTTAGATAAGTCTTTCCCGATGACTTTCTGTAGTCATTCCCCTTATTTATTTTCTAACTCTTCATCTGCTTATATCCTTGATAACAATGATCACAGGCTATACAAGATTATTTCTTGACTTTTATTTTGTCTGTTCTCCCCACAAAGCTGTAATCCCTGTAAGGGCAGAGGTTCTGTTTGTTTATTCGTGCTGTGGTAGAACTTTGCCAGTCACCTGCTAGGTGCTCAGTAAATATTATTGAATGAATATGTCTAAGAGAGAACTTCTTTGACATTTGTAATTTCATAGATTGGGTAGGAAGTGGGGGAGGGTAAATAAATATAAATACTTTAGGAGTTAGAAATTTCCCAGTTTTCCTGCTGCCAGATGTCTTTT
>NW_011889723.1:28511-28827 GCF_000151845.1 Pteropus vampyrus
TTAAACCTTCTTAAAATTATATCTATATATATTAAAATAAGTCTGCCTCTTTTACATGTTCACTTGTAGATTTAAAATTATATGAAAATGTCTATACAATGGGCAGAGTTATTACAATTTTTTTGTTTTTCTCATTTAACATATTGTCAAAACATTTCATCATCCATGTCTTTATATTATTTAATATTTTATTCACAGCATCATGTGCTCTTAATTTGTAATAGTTTGATTTACATAAACATTCTCTTTTTATTGAACATTTTATTTTATTTTTTATTTTATTCATTTTATTTTTTTCAGGCGAGGCAAACCTTGG
>NW_011889724.1:0-28084 GCF_000151845.1 Pteropus vampyrus
TTTTTTTTTTTTTTTTTAAGGCAGTGCTTTTCCACCAAAGGTGTATATCAGAATTACCAGGAGGCTTTTCAGATCTATCTACATGTTTGAGCCCCACGTTAGCCCTAGATATTCAGAATCTCTAGGGATGAGACCTGTTTTGTAGGTGATATCCAACCTCTGCTTAAGAACTACCTACTCCTCTAAAAGATGACTGTGAAGGCTAGAGAGGGTGCTGAATCAGTAATATTTTTGACCAGGTCATCAGTTCTAAAATAAGTACTTAGGGAGAGAACAGATTTGGAGTCATAGGCCTGTATTAGAATTCCGACTATGCATTTACCTGCTAATAACCACTTTGGTCAAGTATTTAAATCCCTGCTTAGTTTTGTTGTGAGGAGTAAATGAAGACACATGTAAACTCTCTTATATTGAGCCTGGTCCTTAATAGGTGCTCCACTAAACAGAAGCAGCGTTTATGGAAAGTTTGTTACATGCATTTTCTCATTTAATATTTACCAGCAACCATATAAAGTATAATTCGTCCTGGTTTTATAGAGGAAAGTGAGGCTACAAGAGATTAAATAACTTGACCAGCCATTAAGAGGCAGAATCAGAGTTAAAAGTGTGATCTAGGAGTCTTGTACAATACAAGTTCTCTGAGAGAGCCATATCATAATGTGTGCTCACAGCCACCACCCTTCATTCCTTTTTCTAGGCTGGATTCATGCTGTGTATACTCCTACAGACACGTTAGTATTTGGAGGCAATTTTTTACATAGCTTCAATATCCCCATGCAATTAAAAATATACAACATTGAAGATCGGACACGGGTAAGTAATTGGTGTGACAATTAGATGTGATGAGGTTTATTCCATTTAAGACAAATGTAATAAGAAATTCATTGATAGTTTGTCTCAAAACTTCAACTTTTCTTTGAGTTAAAATGCAATGTTCACATTTTGGGAGCACAGAAAAGTTGTAAAAAGATCTACATGCTTGGTTTTGGGGGACTTGTTCTTTGAGGTTTTTGGTATTTTGGATTTTTATAGGGCTAGAGATAGACATTTGGTAATCTCTTGAGCCATGTGTTTCATTTTTATACTCTTAGAATAATTTGGCATAATGGGATTTTACCAGCTCAATTCACGACTTTAAAGTCACATATCTTTCTTTACTTTGATTACTAACACTCAAACCATTGTACTTTAATATGTAAATGGATACTGTCTTTTTCACCTTAAATTCTGTGAGAGAATTAAGCCCTGCAGAAAATGATTTCTATGTCTTATTTTCTCAATCTTTCCTAGGATGGTACATAGCTGACACCATTGTAGATGTATGGAGAAAAGTTAGTTCATTACATGCATTGGATACCTTAAGGCAAGATTTGGCAAACTTTCTGTAAAGGATCAGATAGAAAATATTGTGGGCTTTGTGGGCCATACAATATCTTTTGCAAGTACTTAACTCTGCCTTGTAGAATGAAATATTTAAATGAACATGGCTCAAATAAAATAAAATTTTATTTACGGATACTTAAATTTGAATTTCATATAATTTACCTGTGTCACAAAAATGCTCTTTTAGGTTTTTTTTTCCCCCCAGCCATTTAAAAAATGTAAAAAACACTCTTAGCTCATAGACCTTACATAAACAGGCACCTGACCAAATCTACTAGCTGCTATTTCCTGGCTGACCCATGCCTTAGGGGAAATAGGGCTTAATTCTTTAGCAGACCTTTGTTGGTGAGGGCTGAATTATATATAATTGAAGTATAAATGGTATTGACATTAAACAGCAATTAGCGTATAGCGTATTTAAGGTGTGACATGTTCACAACTTGCTCTCAAGAAGTTCAGCAAAATAATAATAGTTGATATGAATAGAGAGGTTAGCAAATGTGGGGAAATGTTAACAGTTGGCGAGTCTTGGAGAGGGCTCTAGACGTATTCGTGGCACTGCTTTCAAAACTTTTCAGTGGATTTGATTGAACATTTTCAAAATTAAAAATTAAAAAATAGCAACTAATGAAGAATTTACACCTTTAAGAAGGAATGGTCATTGACCTATTTACAAATGGTCAGATAACTGTTTTGGTGCCTATTTTGAAACATTTATTTTGGTTAGGAGCTACTTACTATCTTTTACACAGATTGGTATTTTATAGTATAGGGATTGCCCTATTACTCGAATTAAGAGAGGATATATTGCTTTTAAAATAAATTTTATAAAAGTGAATTTCTACTTGTTCATTAAGAGTAATGAAACTACAAAAAAATGGTAAGGAGTGTAGTAAGTTTGAAGTTGTAAAAATAGTCAAAATGTTTCAAAAGAAAAGTTACATCATTTCATAGTAAAATACTCTTACTTCATAATCATTCTGAGAGATAATACCACCCAACTGCTCTAAGACTCAATCTGAAAATGAGTTTTTAGAAAGCATTCCCCTTTTTTGGCTAAAAATTGCTATTATACTCATGGCTTAATTGGTTGTTAAGTTTGAGGGAACAGAGCGAGAATATATTTTCAATAGCATGGGTAAAATGAGCACCTTATCTCTACATGAAAAGGTTCCTGCAGACTGTTAAACTGGTCTTGATTTTTCTGTCTAGTTTTACTAGATTTTATCAGAAAATATCAGTTTCCGTATCTAACTAACATATTATTCCATTTTTCCTAAGTATGGTTTAATTCTTTTATTCCAAATAAGAAACCCTTCTGTATTTCTATAAAATTTCATTGGGTCCCCCACATATGTACACAAACAGCAATTTTTTAAATTACTTTCTACACCGACCTTTTATGTGCCAAATACCAACCTGGCATTTGTTTAGTATATTACTAACCTCTATAAACTTACAAAGTTTAATTTAACAGAGACTGTATAGAGATGTTTTACATAAAAAATATAAAGTATGTTGTAAATTTAAGGCAATGCTTTGGTTACTTTTGCCATACCAGTATAAAAATATACTTTTAAACTTGAATGTTGGTCATTATTTTACTGATAGTGCTTGAAGACTCAATAATTTTGTAATGAGGATTTTTAAAAATTTTCTTCAAAAAATTTGGACCTAGTTTTAGAAATTGATATGTTCTGTGGTATCTGGCAGCATAGGTAAAATCTAATGGGGCAGGTTGGGTATGTGATATCTTGGCTATTAATATAGTCTGATGAGTTCCAAGTGGAAAATAAAACTTTAGTGTCCTATTTCCTTCCTTCCTCCCTTCCTCCCTTCCTCCCTTCCTCCCTCCCTACCTCCCTACTTCCCTACCTCCCTACCTCCCTCAGCTCTCAACAGAGTCCCAAAGGGCTTTAGAATTTTAGGTTGTCCTGAACTTTTAATAAAAACCCTTTCAGAAAGGTGTTAATACACTTAAAAGACAAGCAGAGAAGCCCAGTGTATTATATTTAATTGAGGAGACCAAGTATCTAATAATTCTTGAGTCCCTCTTGCCCACCACCGCCACCTTTCCAGAAGTAAATTAATTTGATTTTTAAATAAGAGAGGAGGTACCTCTTCTTATTGTTAAAAGTTGTAGCCACATAAGAGACCCAGACCAGAGCCTGTCTTCTCTGTGTTGGAAAACCAGTGAAATGTACTTGCCTCTCCTGCCTGTGATGAGGAAAGAGATCTCATTCCACAGTGATGCCCTGTGACCTGGTAAAGGATTTTGAAAAGGAATTCCTATCCAGATCTCTTTTATTAAAGAAGACTACCTGACATAGAGCTTTGAAAAGGAAATGGGAACATTCTCAGAGTTGCATATTCAGAATAATTTTAAAAGTGTTGTTTTGCATCCTTTTGAAACATGGTCTCACTAAACAGAAGGTGGCAAACTGTGTTTAGGATAGTCCCCATCATTAGTCTTCCTCATTGATTAATCCATGCTAGTTGCCTTTTCCCTCACTTTGGTAGATCTGAAGGACAATTCTTTTTATTATTGTTCAGCTGGAATAATTGCATGCTGCTTTGGGGGAGAATGGAAAGAAAAGTAAAGACAGCGGCTCATTGGGCCATGTGGAGCAGTGATCTTGATGTGTGAATATACCGTCTTGGCATACTACAAAGGACAAGGCAGGAAAGCTGAGAGTTGATAGTGGGGGGAATACCCTGCCTTATGTCCTAGACTGGGCCTAGCAGGAGAATAATTCTCTAATCACACTTTCATAGATGTAAGGACAATAAAAACATTCAGCTTCATTGCATGTCTTCTTTTTTCCATTAGATTCTTTGTTCCATGGCCTTTTATTCAGGGTAAAACTATAGTAAAGACAAGTACTAAGTACTAAGTATGCCATTTTAGTCTAACAATGCTAAAGCAAATTTCTCAATTAAGTATATTGTGTCTTACTCTAAGTTGTTCTCTTTGTCCCAGAACTTTCTGATGCTCTCCTACTGAACCAAGATAGTTTTTTGGTTGTTCTGAATGGTCTTTTCAAGTACTTCTTTAGTAATTGTTCCCCAAGACAGACATTTTCTAGATTGACAGATCCTCTTAACTTGTTGCTCCAAACGCCAACCTAGCTTTGCAGGTTGACTGGAGAGTTTTTTCTAGGTTAATTATTGTAGTGATTCAGTTGTCTTACTCTCTTTCTTTGAAAATTGTTATCAGCTTGCTTTTTTTGTTATTTTGCTCCTATAGGTTCCAAATAAGTTTCGTTATCCATTCTACTATGAGATGTGTTGGTATGTGTTGGAACGCTATGTATATTGCATAACCAACCGCTCCCACCTAACTAAAGAGTTTCAGAAAGAGTCCCTCAGCATGGGTAAGTGTTCTGCCTGCGTGAACTTTCAAGACACCCTGGAAAACTGAGGGCGAAGCCATACTGTTCCTCAGAAGTTTTTATTTTTTGTCTTTTTACTTATCTGCCCGGAAGTACCAAATTCATTTGTTGGAGTTGAACACTGGTTACAGCTGCTCTCCTACCCAAGTGTCAATTACTAGGCTACATGAAATACTCTGGATCTCATCTCTGTGTGAGTTTGTTAGTCCTTCACTCCTCAAGAAAGTGATCAATTGTCTAATAAGTTTTATTGTACAAAGAATAGTCTTTGGCACAATAAAAACTAGGAATGTATCATAATATCTCTTACTATAGTCTAGGCACTATATACTACATACATTAAGTTACATACTTTTGAGGTAGGTATTTTCATTTTATAAAAGGGGACGTTACGGTTGAAGAAGATTAAAAAACTTGTCTATGATCTTAGTTAATAAGTGGGAAGGTTACAGCTTGAATGAGGCTGGTAAGACTAAAATCTATATTCTTTGTTTCCCTTTCAAGAGAAATATTTTATTGGATATCAGGATAGTTTTAGTTCTACATTTTTAGGCTGTTCCATGCCTTCAAGTGGAGAGGAGCCAACACTGCGGTCACATGTTTCATGGAATGTTCAATTCAAGCAAGATACTTTTTGCTTTAGCATTTTCCTCTGAGGATAGTTTATAATTCTCATTTGAAAATTTAAAATGCTCATTCAATACGTGAAAGCGAGATAAAGAATTATGTATACAGCTTGATCCTAATTTTGTTTAAAAATACATCTCATATCCATATGCACAGAAAAGATAGAAAGAAAATACATCACACTGTTTTCCAGGGGTTGGGGGATAAAGGATGACTTGTCTCTTTCTTTGTACCTTCCTGTATTTTCTAAATTATTAATTGTAAACGGTATTATTTTAATAATAAAAGACCAGTGAACATTTAAAAATTCTTTCATTAAAACTTTTATTTTCATTTTTTGTTTTATTAGCCATGTTGCTAGGATTTCAATTCCAGCGTTTAATATTATGACCAAAACTTTGAACAAAAACTGCTTTTTTAAAATTTTTTATATTTTTAATTAAATTTATTGGGGTGACATTGGTTAATGACATTATGTAAGTTTCAAGTGTACAATTCTGTAATACATCATCTGTATTATATTGCATTATGTTCTCAACACCCAGAGTCTAGTCTCCTTCCGTCACCAAATATTTGACCCATTTTACTCTCTTCTTTCCCCCCTTACCCCCTTTCCCCTCTGTTAACCACCATGCTGTTGTCTGTGTCTGAGCTTGTTTGTTTGTCCATTTGTTCATCTGTTGCTATCTGGTTTATATCCCACATGTGAGTGAAGTTATATGGTTCTTGTCCTTTTCTGACTTATTTCACTTAGGATCCAGCCATGTTGTCACAAATGGCAACGTTTCATTCTTTTTTATGGCTGAGTAGTATTCCATTATATATATATACTAGTCTTCTTTATCTAGTCATTCATCGAAGGACACTTAGGTTGTTTCCATGTCTTCGCTACCGTGAATAATGGTGCAGTGAACATAGGGATACATATGTCTTTACGAATAAATGTTTTTAAGTTTTTCAGATAGATACCCAGGGGAGGGATTATTGGGTCATATGATAGCTCAATTCTTAATTTGCAAAACTACTTTTTAAATATATGTGCTTCATACTGTCTGCTTTTTAAAAAGACAATGAAATCATAACCCCAAATTTAAGTTTGAATTTGAAACTAATTTGCAGTTATTTTCATAGGTGACTTATTTCTAGCACACAAAAACTGGACCTTTCCCAGGCTTTTGAAAATCTAGTTGACCGTTAGCTCAGTTGTCCTGCCAGCTCAGGATCCTATTTTACCTGTACCCAGATTTTCAACAGTGGACATACAGGTTGCAATGAGAAGAGACCATTTTAAAAATGTTACAACTTCATCATTTATAACCTCAAGGCCCCTCCTATGCTACCTATTTCTCTCATTGATCACATGGCCAGGTGACCTGTTCTTACTGCATTTTTTTCTTTATACTGGCAGATTTAGAGTTAAATGGATTGGAATCTGGAAATGGGGATGAAGAAGCAGTGGATCGAGAACCCCGGCGCTTGAGCAGTAGGCGTTCCGTCCTCACTAGCCCTGTAGCCAATGGGGTCAACCTGGATTATGATGGACTAGGCAAAACCTGCCGAAGTCTTCCAAGTCTGAAGAAAAGCTTGTCTGGAGACTCATCATCTGACTCTAGTCGGGGCTCCCACAATGGCCAAGTATGGGATCCCCAGTGTAGTCCCCGAAAGGACAGGCAGGTGCATCTGACCCATTTTGAGCTCGAAGGCCTTCGCTGCCTCGTAGATAAGTTGGAGTCGCTGCCACTGCACAAGAAATGTGTCCCTACAGGGATAGAAGACGAAGATGCTCTCATTGCTGATGTAAAGGTAAGAGTTGTTTATGTTCTGTAACGGCTACTGGTCTGGCTAGGGCAGTCAATTTCTTGATTCCAAGAGAGAGAGAACAGAAGTTTGGGATAATTTCTGGTTCAACCAGAGAAAAGTTAACATGTGCATGTGTATGTTTGTACTGCACGGTGTTTCTATTCGTAGAATAAAGTGAGGTCCCTGTTATGAAAATACTAACGTCTGTATCTTTAGTTAGGACTTAAATTTGGTTTTAAAAAAACAGATTTCAGGCTGACCCTAAAATGAGAGCCTGATAAAGTGTAAACTTAAGGTACCTTCAAATAAAGGAGCCTGTTTCAGAACAAAAGTGGCCAATAACAATCTCTAGCCATCTCACCCCAAGAGAAGAAAGAAATTGTTCATGGGTTATATAAAGTAGGTTTAGCGTATTTAGTTTCAAATTTATCTAGTATTAAGACACAAATATATTGGGGCAACTTCTGAGAAAAGTCATTTTAAACATAATGCATCCTATTGCTACGTCAGGCTTCTTTATGTTATATATGCTTTTTCTTTTTCAAGAGGTCTCTCAGTAATCTTCAAAGCCTTTCCCACCCTTCATATATTGGTCTCAAAGAAATGAGTTTATTTTTAAGGAATCCAGATTTGAGCTGTCTGAACTGGGAGTACTTTTAAGTCTTTTCTTATATGTAACCATTAATATGAACATACACCAAAAAGTGTCAAGCTGGAAATGGAAATAACAATTTTCTTTTTAAATCAGTATCTCGAACTATGTCTTGGGTGCAGGGTGTGGGTATGTGTATTAGAAAGCTAGTTCATAATTTGTAACAAGTGTTATTTTTAAAACCTGTCATATAGGTTATTTTAAGCCACAGAAGAATATATAGGGAATAATTATATATGTGACCTCAAGGAAGATGGGCTAAATATCTCATAGATTTTTTTTCCATCCCTGATTCCTAATGCAAGGTTTTCCTTGGTCACCACTAACCAGCTGAGGTGCTCCCTACTTTCTGCCAGGCACCTCAGGAAAGAATTCCAAATAGGACCTGAACTTTTTTTTTTTTTCAATGATTGACATTTTCGTTACATCTTATCGCTTACACATCAGTGAAAAGGTAAAAATTAGGTTAAAAGGAGTCTAACCTGGTGAGGTTGGTTCTCTCCAGTAGTGATAGGAGCTGGGCAGTTGGTTTTATAGTTTGGTTTCATAAGGTTTATTCTAGAAGAGAGGCAAGTGGTGTCATTATGGCTTGTATTTAGGAGGACATGACAAAGTTCTAGGTAGGTGTGGTCCTGTTTCTATAATGATTAATGCACAGCAGAACAAACTCAGCCATGCTTTTCCAGACTTACAAACTAGATCCCAGACTCACTTCCCACCTTCGAGTGAACAAAGAACATTTAGATTTTTTTCTTTTTCATTGTGATAAGACACATGTAATTATATTTTCCTGAGAATCCGAAGTAACATCTTTCTTTTTCTACAGAAGTTTACTACAGAAGTTTGTTTCTTTTCCTTTTCTTTCTTTCTTTTTTATGTAGCTGTTTCGTCACAGATGCATGTGGGAAACATTAAATTATCACTTGGGGGGTTAATTAAAGTATATAATTGCCCTTAGGAACTCTAAGAAAAACTGAGTTTATATCTCATTAACATTCTTTTGGTTTGGTATCTGTATTTCTAATTCATGAAAAAGAAAAATTTTTTTCAGTCCTAAGGTGTGTCTATAAGATGGATTTGACTCCATTGAATCCAGTTGTAGGAAACCATATTGTAATCCACTGAAGTGTCGTGATAGAAATATGCAAACTCCCTTAACTAAAGTAGTTATTAAGGATGTTTGAGGAAGCAGAATGGTAAGGGAAAATGTAGAAAGATTTTGAGCCAAATATTAAGCAGAGTAAAAGGAGGCAGCAAGAGGAATGAAAGTGTGTAGAGAAAGCATCCTTGTGTTTATCAGGAATCATGAAAAACATGGCTGCCCTCACTGGCTAAAATAAAGTGGCATAGAGACTAGAGCCTGAGGAACAAGTGGCCAGTGGGATGACTTCATAGGCTGACAGTGATTGAATTGTCCCTGCAGAGGCTTGTCCACACCTTCTCTTGTTTACCCAAAACCTTCGTCAAAATGCAGCTGATGTATCTGAAGACAACAGATTTAGATCCTAGCTCTGCAGGTAGTTTCACTTAAGATCAAATGGACTAATTAATTATTCCTAC
Source organism: Pteropus vampyrus (assembly GCF_000151845.1). NCBI lineage: Eukaryota > Metazoa > Chordata > Mammalia > Chiroptera > Pteropodidae > Pteropus > Pteropus vampyrus. Next base: position 9,415 of record NW_011889724.1, read on the forward strand.
ATTTCACTAGCTAAATTTAATCTGAGCTTCAGATAAGAGTGAGTTTAGAGCTTGAAACCTTTGAGAATCTGAGCATCCCCCAAAGGAAAAAAGCATTGAAGTGGGTAGGTGCCGAATCACTGCAAAGCTGGAGACTGCAGTGCTAGGGAACTTAGTGTTTGTAGCATAGGAGGCTACACTGCAGTGGAGGACGAAAGCAGGCGTAGATTACCTTTCCTCCAGAGGCAAGAATTGTTTCTTGTAGCTCTCACAAATAACTGGCAGATGAGAGGAAAAGTGGTGAGATGAGATATTCGTAATTACATATTCTCTGGAAGAAAAGTCAATTTTAGTGATGTGGTAAAAGGGCTTTGAGGATTTTAAAACGTTAAGTTCTACAGTGTTGAAGAAGGAATCATAGAATATAGAGTTGGAAGGGGATTAGATGAAAAATGGGGCATTAAAATGTGAGACTTATTGGTAAAGTTCAGGGGAAAGTAATCAGTATGCATAAAGTCCTGGTTAGGAGGAGTATGGGTAACCTTGAACCCTAAAAGTAGACTAAAGGTAGACTAAAGGAGTTCTCTCCTACTGTGAGATATTCTCCTGTTTCTAAAATTGAGAAATCGTGTACTTTGATAGAAGTTGAATAAAGAGGCAGAAACCTGGAGTGTAGTAAGTATGTACAGTCTCACTGATGGAAGAGAAAGAGTCTCTGTTCGTATGTGCATTGGGGGGAGGGGGAGGTCGGAGGAGGGCACATCAACTGGGTCACCACAGGGTGGTGGGAGTCAGCTAGAAGACTGAGTTTTTAACCAGACTTAATTATTTTATGTTATTTTGGTAATCAAAGAAATCTTAATATATGTACGTATGTAAAAAGAAGCTTTTAGCCTACCAATATATTTGGTTGCCCAACTCCTTAATGAAACAAATTCAGTATGGTTGAATATTTTTCTACTTTCTCGTTTGCTCTAAAACATTTTGATAAGCTTAGCAAACATGGGACTTTGAGGCAAGATACCAGATCGATGAAAGCCTGTTTTCTCCTCTATAAAATAACGTCTACCTTAGTGGTGCTGTTGTGGAAATTAATGATACTGTCACTAAAGTACTTAACGAGCAATCTCATTGTTACAGAAAAATTTTGGTGTTGCCAATCTATGAAATTCATTTATTCCACTCTGTGAATGATGCTTGCATACTCTGTATTAGGAAGCAGGCTTTGTGTTGGGGTAAATGCGCCAACAGGCCATAGGCTAAGCCCTGAAGGGGCTTACAGACCATTGGTGGAGTAGGCATTTAAGTGGGCTAAGAAAGTAAGTGCTATATATACGACAAACTGTTGAATTGTCTACTTGAAATTTATTTGGTTTTATTAATCAGCGTCACCCCAATAATTTTTAATAAAAAGAAAGTAACTGCATTCTAGGTTTACAGGCACTGGGCCTAACAGAGGGGGCACTGAGCGCACTGAACAGGGGGCGAGTGGTAGATTCTGTCTTGAGGGAAGGAGGTGCCAGTCTTCTTAATTCACCAGCTAATAAGCTTTCCCGTTAGATGATACAGTTTGATTACTACAACATTATAGAAATGGTAAAAGTTCTCGATTCATGAATTTGAAAATTGTTTTTTATGGTGCAATAGGCCGCTGCTGCTCTGATCTAACATTTTATTTTGTAATTATGATCTAAAAATTTATACTAGATTCCATCCCAGGAATATTATGAGACCGAAGCAGAGAGTTATGGTTGCAAATAAATACAGAAGAACTAATCGGAAATTTCCTTCATCTGACGCTAATAAAGAGAAGAGCTGGTAGAGAGGACCCAGTATAATTAGATCTTAATCCATTAAGCCAATTACAGATTGGAGGGGGACGGGATGGGGGCAGAGCAACCTGTATAAATAAAGCTTCATTTGCAGTTTTTACTGACAAGATATTTGTAATAATTCACACATTCTTACTGAGTAGAAAGTTTTAAATTTAACTCAGCTACAAGGCATAGGGGTTAGGTTAAAATAGATTTAGTTCTTTAAAATGTTTTCATTATATTCCTATATTATGTAATATCATGTTCTTACTAATTCTGATCTTTGTTGCTTTTTATTCTAAATTAATAGGAGGGGAAAAAATAGGCCTCGTTTAATTTGTGATTTGGAAGCTTACCTGGAGTGAGTTTCCTAAGTGCCCTGTCTGGTTTTGTCCCTTCCTAGTGGCCTCTAGAATTTGTACTTGCTACAATTTGAACTTGTATTTTGTTTCAGAGTAATATTTTTTTCTTAAGTATCTAAAGTAAGTATTTTCTAAGAAGACCTCTCACACTGTTAAAGGAATGTTTTTTTCACACATAATAGGCTGATTGCCCTGAGTCTCTTTGAGTCTTAAAGAGCAAAGAAGAGGTTTAGGATTAGAATGGCCATATAAACATTTCTAGGAAAGAGCTCCACCTAAGAACACAGAAGTCCCTCCTTGGTAAACTATTGTAAAAATTAAAGAGTGAAGCCCCAGGCCCCAGAAAGCCTATTAGGCTACTGACTGTGCACTAGAAACACTATAACAACTGCCCTGGAAGTGAATAATGTTCCTAGTGGTGAGAGCTGGGTTCTTAGTGGCCCAAGATGTTTTTTTTTCCAAAGCAACTTCTGTAATTTCCAAAAGAGCCAAGTTACATTGGCGAGAGCCTAAAAATTATATAAATCTGAACCCAAAATACGGTCTACTGTAGCCTGAGAGAGTGCTTGTTCAGAGCTTCGCCCTGGCTGTGGCTTGTGCGTGGAGAGTGGGTGACGCACGTCCTTCGAGTGGCTGTCAGAAATAGCGTCAAGGTGTCTGACAGGATGCAGGGCTGCCTGCTTCATCTAGGGAATATCAGTGAGGCTGGCCAAACTAACCACTAGACCAGGAAGTGTGCAGGAGTGCCAGTGTCCTGAGGGTGGGGTGGTCTGAGAGCAGAGTCAGCCTGTAATACAGGTCCCAGGAGAGCGGCAGATGTGTGTTCCCTGGCTCCCTGCGCCTGGTCCCATGGCCGGAGAGTAGAGGTCGCACCTCAGTTAGTTTCACTTGGTCACGGTCACCACGGAACTGCTGGAAGAGTCGCCCAGGCATGTCTCTTACGTGGCGTGGCAGATCTCCCAGTCATAGCCAGAGGCAGGCATCTGTTCTAGAAGTTGTTGATGTTAAACAGACATATTGTATTGACTATCTCAATATTGGTTGGAACGTGTCATTCCTGAAGGTTTTTCTGGAAACTTGTCTGCTGGTTCTGGATTCTGGGTGGGGAGAGCGGCCCAGAGGGCAGGTGAGGCAGAAGGATACTGCCGAGGGACTCTGCCCACGCCTAGCTCCTCTACAGAGGCCGAACTTCGGGCCACTCGGGCCACTCGGGGGGAGAGTCCCGTGTGTGCAGTCAGAGCGCACTGGCGTCATCAGCAGTTAGAGGTCACTAACAATAAGCAGTGACCCCGAAGGGAAGGGTGTGGACCGAGACAAGGACAAATGTGGGACTAGATGCCGAATGGGTTAAAGCCTTCCCTCCCTCCGGCTGGCTGCTGGCGCCTGCCAGCAGCGCCCTCAGGCCGGCGGGCTCTCCTATTGCGGTGGCGGCGGGGCGCGGCCGTTCGCTTCGGCAGGCTCTCCTCCAATGGCCTGGGAGAGAGTGCTGGCAGAACACACCCCTCCCGACGCTGCCGCAGGCCGCCTGGGCCCTCTGCCGGCTGGCTCGCTCGGCTCCCCCTCCTGCCATCTTCCGTTGCAAAGCATTTCTGGGAGCTGCATGTGGGTGACGCAGCAGCATTGTTCGCAGGCACAGGAAGCCGCGGCTGAGCTGAAAGGCTCGAGAAGGAGCTCAGAGTGCTGCATGCTGCTCCTTCCGAGTAGCTTGGACCGCCTGCCTTATGTCCTCTGGGAGATTCCGAAATCTTCACGTAAACCGGGATTTTCCTAGAGGCAGAAAACCTAACTCCTTCAGCACAACTTCCAATACAGAAAACAAAACAAAGACGCTGGGGAAACTTCAACCAAGAGCCTCGGCAGCTCCCAAGCAACGAGAAACGCAAGGTCAGGCGGGCGGGCGGGCAGCAAACCCTTTCTGGTGCGGGATGTGTGTAACTGTGGGGACTTTGTCTCGGTGAAGAGGTGAAGAAGCGGAAGGACTGCCTGCCGGGCGAGTCTAGGACAATGCTTAGGTTACTTCGTGTTGGCGTGTTGACGGAGCCGGCGTTGCACTTGTCCCCTCGCCTAGGATATGGTTTTGAATCGGGTCTCTTGGCTTTGGGGAATCCTTCCCCCTTCTCTGCCCAGACACCCGCTGGTCTCTTCCTCTTCCTGTGCAGTGTGGGGTGTGGGCTTGTGTTTGAATGTTCTCCCAAAGCCAGGACCCTAGTTAGGCGTTAGCCTTTCCGCACTCTACCCCCGCTCCCTGTCCCAAACCCCCTCTGGTGAAGGGTGGCGGCTTCTTTATAAGGTTTCTTAAAGGTAAAGGGCCTCTGCTGGAGTCTGCCTTTTTTTGATGAAAGCAGGGCATGCTTAGTTGTGGCCCTGGCAAAATAAGGCTCAGAAGGCAGTCTGCATTTCCCTCCACACCCACACAGACCCCAGTGACTGAGTCTGTATGTGTGAACAGCTGCCCCCCCACCCCACCCCACGCAGACACAGTTTCTCCACCTACCCTCCTTCCCTGTCCCCCACAAAAATCTTGCCGGTGGAACTAGACTGCTTTTGGTGGATAGTTAGGTTCCTTTTCTACTCTTAAGCAGTCGCAGATCTTACTGTGCAGTCTGTTTTGCTGAAAGTGGAAAGTCCCTGTTTGTGGACAGCTCACTGCTCTCAGGCAGAGGAAATGGGCAGAGTCCTACTCCTCAGCAGTGCGAAGCGGGGGGAGGGGAGCCGTGCGCTCCCTAGCACACGTTTTGAATGGACCTGAATTTTTCACCCTCGGGAGATTAGAGCCTCTACCAGAGCCTTGTCCCGCATGGCACCACTCTCTGCCTCCTTACCCCCACGCGGTGTGGTGCTAACTGGAGGCTCCAGAATAGGATGCCATAGCAACTCAAAAGTAAATAAAATGACTGCAAATGAAAGCAGCTTGGGCGGGGAGGAGGAGAGGCATCTGGAGCTTTGGCACGGCGGATCTTCATGGAGGAACTTCATGGGTATGAGTTAAAGGGTCTTTCTCAGGTTCAACTCTGGGATTTGGATCGTGATCCTTAGGTTCAAGACGAAAATGCTTGGTAGGAAAATGTCTCAGGCTCCAAAAAGTCCTGGTCTCTAGGCACATAGCCCATAGGATTATGAGAATGATTATTAAAGATGGCCCAAGCGTGCTGACCTGTCCAGAATCAAAGTTTAGTTTTCTCTGAAACAGTTAATATTCATTACTCACCTAGAAATTGTATAGCTTGTCTTCTGGATTCGTGTTCTTTTGCTGATGCTATTGCTCTAGGGCTTATGAGGTCAGAGGAAGAGGAATTTCATTGAGCTAGGTTTGGGATTTAGAAATTTCTGCCTAAAACAAAAGGTTTGTTTCAAAATAACACTCAACCAGTGTGAGTGTGATTCACTTAAGTGGCAGTTTCTTACTGTTACTTATTGTTCCTTAAGTCATTCAAACTAGATTGGTTAAAGCCATGAGAACTATTGCCCCTGAGATCATTCCTGCCCTATTTATGGGAATAAAGGCAAATAATTGACAGTGGGGGAAGGGGGGGATTGATTGATTGATTGATTTGAGATTGAGATTTCTGTGAACAGCCCTGGATTGAATCAGACGTGAAGGCTCTGCTCTTCATACTATTAATTCAGTATTAACCAGTCTTTTTTTTTTTTTTTTCCATTTTGCTGACATCTGCAAAATGAAGGCAATATTTACTACCTAATATATTAACTGGTATAGAAAAGTAAAGGAGCAAAATAAAGTTTTGTCATATGTAGAACTGTGACAAGTAACACTTGACACTTTCAGTGAAAGTGTCAACAGTACAGTGAGTATACAAGTAAGGGGTTGGGAGCAAAGGTCAATTGAAAGTCTTGAGAGTATTGCCCTAGTCTGAGTTTTCTCTTTCATTCCTATTTACTTGTTTTGCAGTGGGTCTGTATATGAAGCAAAAATACAAACAGTTGCTGGCCTGCCCTTCCCCTTGGTGCTTGTGGGGGCTGAGGCTAAGTCTGGATGCTGCTGGGAGTGGTTGACTCTTTGTTCACTGTGCCCTGCTTTCCCCTTCTCTTTTCTCCTCTCCTACCCTTAGATTTTGCTGGAGGAGCTTGCCAACAGCGATCCCAAGTTAGCCCTCACTGGAGTCCCTATAGTACAGTGGCCAAAAAGGGATAAGGTAAGAAACTATTCTTGATCTTCAGGTTCTGAAGCATTTTGCTGTCTGACCATTACCATTCCAGAAAGTAAAAGCAGGGTAATTGGCTGTCTCTGGGCATGACTCTCTTAACAGAACTACCAAACCTGTCTTCAGGTATGTATTTGTTCACCAGAATCGATCAGTTCCTATCCTTCTGGCCCAGTGACTCAATTATTTTCACAGATATGATTTAAAATTAGAACAATTACGTATATAATTTAAAGGCCAGAGTGTTTCTGTGTTGGAGTGAGGCCATACTCTCAAGTTTCTCCTTAATTTGGACTTTTCAGTATCAAATTGAAAAGAGAAAAATGGAATTACCCCTTAGCTAACAAACAATCGGTTATGAATTTTTATGCCTCTTCGGTTAGGTCCTGCATCATTTCTTCCCATATTGTTTTTTTCAAGATTATTAAACAAAAGTAAGTGATAGCATTCTGATCCTGATCCTGGGTCTGGAAGGTAAATTGGGCCCTTCTTTGCTGTTCCCACAATAGGAACTTACAGGACCATTACATTCCAGGAGTATTTAGGCAGCATATAAAGGTGTGCAGCTGAAAGATGTCCTTAAAGAATCACTTCTCCTTTCTAGGGGCAGGAGTCCCACTTGGCCTCTGCTTGGCCATACGGGACTGTCTCAAAACAATTTAGTCATTTATCTCATTTATTGGGGCATCGGCTACGTCCCAGGTTGTATGCTTGGATTCAGAGTTAATAAAGACATGAACAAGGCCCATCTCCTCTCACGCAGTTAATTGTCGTCTTTAGGAGCATATTCTTAGTAGTAATACTCAGGATAAGGAAACACGAAAGGGCCCCTGGAGTGACTGGTACGTAGAAAGCTTCAGGAAGGGGCAAATCTTACAGCTCAGCAGAGTGAGAGGGATATGGCTGAAATAGTAGCCTGAAGGAGTTGGCAAACTTATTCTGTAAAGGTAATCTGTAGATATTTATTACATTTATGTAGATAATAAATGTAAAAAATAAAGGTAGTATTTTAGCATTCGCAGGCTATATAGTCTCCGTCGCAGCTTCTCAATTCTGCCATTACACATGAAAGCAGCCATGGTCGTGTTCCAGTAAAATTTATTTACAAAAGACAGGCGGCAGGCGGATTTGCCCACAGAACAGTGTTTGCCAAGTCATGTAATCTTCTACCCTCTCCAGTCCTTAAAGCTACCTGATATATTTGACCTCACTGCTTTCTCTTTCCAGCTTAAATTCCCTGCCAGGCCAAAGGTGCGGGTTCCTACCATCCCCATCACAAAGCCTCACACTATGAAACCAGCTCCACGGTTAACACCTGTGAGGCCAGCTGCTGCCTCCCCCATAGTGTCAGGAGCCAGGCGGAGACGAGTACGATGTCGAAAATGCAAAGCCTGTGTGCAAGGAGAGTGTGGTGTTTGCCACTACTGCAGGGACATGAAGAAGTTTGGGGGCCCTGGTCGCATGAAGCAGTCCTGTGTCCTCCGGCAGTGCTTGGCAGTGAGTGATCTGCTGGGTAAAGAATTTGGGGAGGGGCGTTGGTGCCAAAGGGACTAAAATGCACATAGTGGAGAGTTATAGAGACTTCAGATTTGGAAGGAAAAAGTTATGCTCTCTTTTTGGCTTTCTTTGTTTTGTTCCTTTTCTCTCTGAGTTCAAACAGAATGTATCTAGAACTAAAAATCAGTCAATATACTCTTTCAGCCTTATCCAATATTCAAAAGAGAGACTAGCATTTGAAGAGCAAATCACTACCATCTGTCCCCTCTTTAAGTGGATTAGAAAGGAAGGACCTGTGAGACCAAGGACAGGCTGACTGAAGATAAACTGATCTCTGTTGGTCTCTGACTACTTGATTCTCCCCATCTTCTTCTCAGCCGTTTTCCCACCTGCGAGTTTACTAGAGAGCCAGATCGCCCACCTTAGGAATAGGGAAGCAGAAATGACAAGGGTCTAAGTCTGCTTTTTTTTCGGTTTCTTTCTTTGTCCCCTTATAGCCTAGACTGCCTCACTCAGTCACGTGTTCCCTCTGTGGAGAAGTGGATCAAAATGAGGAGACACAGGATTTTGAGAAGAAACTCATGGAATGCTGTATCTGCAATGAGATTGTTCACCCTGGCTGCCTCCAGGTGAGGAGAGGTCTCAGCTGACAGAGTTTCTGAAGATACTGAGTGGAGCAGAGGAGACTGGGATATATGGCACCAGAGGAAGTCCAGACCTCAGCCTCAGAGGTTGAGTCTACTCTTGGTTCCAAGTGTGTTCAGAATCTCCGCAAGTCATTCTAACATGCAGTTGGGGTGGAGAAAAACTGTTTTACATGCATTCTCTTGTTTAATCTTCAAGACAACCCTGTGAAGTGGGTCTGCTCCATTTTTTTCATATTTATTTAAATCTAAAGAACACTGGTGCTGGTACTTTTCTTGGTCAGTTATGACTGCCACCTGGCTGACAGTGGTTATAAGACACTGTAAATTGTGAGAGGCAGCCCAATTTCAGAAAGGTTCAAATGTGAAAAATACACATCTTAGAATCTATAAAATAGAATATTAGCTCTACGATGATGGTAATGGTCAATACAAAGCATTTAACTATATGCCAGACGTTTTTCTAAACACTTTACATAATATATTATTTATTCTTCACCACAACCCTGTACGATGGGTATTGTTATTTATCTTCACTTTGCATTGTTAACACTGAGTCTCAGAGACCAGATCACTAGTCTCTGAACCCAAGCAGTCATAAGTACTACGCCACACTGTCAAGATCAGGTCTGGCACTATTCCTCTGTGTTCACTTCCTTTTGCATAGTGGCATGTGACCCTCAGGAGAATATATGTATCAGGACAAGAGACCCCAGATTGGCCCGGACTCTTAGGAATCACCTCATGGAGCCTCACTTTAATCAAGTAACCGAGAGTGAGGGTGGCCGGTTTTCCAGTGGCTGGAGTGGAGCCAAATGGCTCTCGCTTTTTCTCGTGTGGACCAGTGTGTTTAGGAATGGGTAACTCTTCCAGGCTCTTTCCAACCATGTGGCTACATTATTGATAAAGGAGGCTTAAGAAACAGGCTTTTTTTTTTTTTAATGAGACAGATTTTTAACATCCCTGTCTGCTTATAGATGGATGGAGAGGGGTTGCTTAACGAAGAATTGCCAAATTGCTGGGAGTGTCCAAAGTGCTACCAGGAGGAGAGCTCAGAGAAAGCCCAGGTAAGGGAACTTTACTTAGACTTGCACTGTGAGAAGAAAGGGAGCATCAGGCTTAGGAGGTTACTGTATGTTTGCCTTTGCAGTTGTAATCAGATGGTTTTTCTGACCCAGGGATATTATTTATTATTTTGTTTGGCATCTTTTTTTTCTTTGGTTTTTTGTCGTTTTGTTGGGGTTTTTTTTAGCTTTTAATGTTTGGGTTTTCGTATTGACTGTCATTCCACTTGGGGTCTACAAGTTGCTAAGGTCACTTTACACCGTGTGGCCCTAGAAAAAGAGGAACCACAGCTAGGCTGCTGGAGCGAGGACAGGAGGAGAACAGGGTTGCTCCTGCAGAATGAAACTCCAGGGGAGGCAGTGACCTGAGGCAGCTGGTAAATACAGTGGTGTACTGGAGTTTCCAGTTAAGCAGGTTCACATTTTTGTCTTCACCTTTGTGCCTCATAGAAGGCCCTGCCCATTTGCCCAAATGTGTCCTACAGAAGCAGCACCTCCCCCAGAGGAGACCAGTCCTATGACCTTGGCCCTGAGCAGCTGCGGTTGCTGGCCCAGTGGTCACCAGTAATGTCAGAGGGCCAAAAGGACTCTGGTTACACAGGCTGGCTAGGCAAGACCTGCTAAGGGCACATACAGAGGAGGCAGCTGGCCTAAGTGTCAGTCATCCAGGCCCCAGTGGTCTTCAGGTGTCCCATGTAGGAAGAAGGACGTTTCTTTGTCTTCTTTCTATTTCTTTCCCCTTGGGCAATGACTTAGTTGAATTTTTAGTCTAAATATATTTGAGGGCAAGGATTTCTAGAGTTGACTTAGTGTTAAAGTTCTCTTTATTGCAAGTCATTATACTAGTAGGTTTTACATTTGTCTTCACTGGTGGTGGTGGCCACTTGCTTCCCTGCTATAGCAGATGGGTTGGCAGGCGCTGCATTTTAGTTTTCCCTTCTAATGCACTGAGAAAGCCAGCACCTAAGAGGTGGTCATTCTCTTCCACCCATAGTGATCTAAGAATGTAAGGAAAAAAGGGAGTAAGATTGTTGCTTAGGAACAGAAATGTCTCCTTAAGGAAAATCAACTGCTCTGGTACCTCATAGAACACATCGATTAGGCTTCATCGCAACATAGCCATGGCGGGCTCCAGGAAGAGACAGGGGACTGGCAAGCACAAGTGCATAGGATGAGGTTGTGGTCCTTTGTAGAAGGTTGACTTCACCAAACCTCAATTCCTCATTTTCATCCTGAGCAGATTCTTCTGGGAAGAGCGCAGTTTCTCACGGAGGTTCTCCTTCTCTGCTGTATCTCATTTGTAGTTGGTTTCTAGGGAGACGGTGGGGTGCTGAGTGGAAGCAGCAGCCTGGTAGAGGTGAGCTCAGCCCTGGTGGAGCCGGAGGTCCGCGGCATTCGCTGCTGTCGGGTTCCGGGTCTCAGTGCAAACGGGCTGTGTCGGCGGCTCTCCTCTCACTCCCAGCATCTCTTTCTTCCACCAGAAGCATGTCTTGGTGCTCTCTCCTCATAGGAAAACAGTGATCTGTCTCTCCGGTCCCCAGAGAGCAACAGAGAGGCTCACCGTGTAGATTTAGAGCGTTCTGAAGAAAGGAGACACTGACGCTTTTGGGGCCTGTTTTGCAGAAGCGGAAGATGGAAGAGAGTGACGAAGAAGCCGTGCAAGCCAAAGTCCTGCGGCCCCTGCGGAGCTGCGACGAGCCCCTCACGCCCCCGCCTCACTCACCCACTTCCATGCTACAGCTCATCCATGACCCGGTTTCCCCCCGGGGTATGGTGACTCGGTCATCCCCTGGGGCTGGCCCCAGCGACCACCACAGTGCCAGCCGCGATGAGCGCTTCAAACGGCGGCAGTTGCTGCGGCTGCAGGCCACAGAGCGCACCATGGTACGGGAAAAGGAGAACAACCCCAGCGGCAAAAAGGAGCTGTCTGAAGTTGAGAAAGCCAAGATCCGGGGATCGTACCTCACTGTCACGCTGCAGAGGCCCACCAAAGAGCTCCACGGGACATCCATTGTGCCCAAGCTGCAGGCCATCACGGCCTCCTCTGCCAACCTTCGCCATTCCCCCCGCGTGCTAGTGCAGCACTGCCCAGCCCGAACCCCCCAGCGTGGGGATGAGGAGGGGCTGGGGGGAGAGGAGGAGGAAGAGGAGGAGGAGGAGGAGGAAGATGACAGTGCAGAGGAGGGGGGTGCAGCCAGGCTGAATGGCCGGGGCAGTTGGGCTCAGGATGGAGACGAAAGCTGGATGCAGCGGGAGGTCTGGATGTCTGTCTTCCGCTACCTCAGCCGCAGAGAACTTTGTGAATGTATGCGAGTGTGCAAGACGTGGTATAAATGGTGAGCAGGGATACAGGGATCAGGAGTAGGGGTACGGGAGTAGGTGGCAGGTTTTCCTTATGAAAAGAGCATGCGTCTTGGCATCTGGAGGCTTGTCGGGTCCTAAAGGATTGAATCAACCTAGTCTGTTCCCCAGACTGGGATCCTGTTTAAGTTGTGGCCAGTTGTGCCTGGGTCATGAGGGAAATTTGGCCTTTTGCCTCATCTCCCTGCCTCATACTTGCCCATCTCTTTATTGGGTGTAGGAAACTGATTTGGGGGATGGATTTATATAGTTCATCCTAAAACTTTAGAGTCATAAGTTTCTTCCCAAGTCAGCTGAACTCGTCCTCATTTGTCGAGAGCCTCTGATGTGCCAGCCCCTGCTCTATCTAATGGGAGAGGGGGACATGCTTTTCAAAAAATTTGAAGGTGCTCACGATTTTTTTGTTTTAATTCTCATTCCCCAAACCTGGACCAGAATTGCTTTCTCCAGCAAGCAGGATCCAGTTGTAAAGCTTCCTGAGACTTAGTTATCCTTAACGAGATCTACCATTTCTTTTCAAGTTAAATATTAAGACACTTAAGGGGAAAAAAAAAAAAATCCCTAGAGATGATGAACAGATTTCCATAAGGTATTGCTTTTTCTTAAGCTCCTGGACCCTAGGACATATCCTTTAGATCTGGGTCAAACCCTATTTACAGTAATTCTCAAAGTATAATGCCCGAACCAGTGGCATCACCTGGGACCTTGTTAGAAATGCAGGTTCTCAGGGCCCATCTCAGACCTCTCCTGAATCAGAACCCCTGGGGGGGGGGTGGGACCAGGCAGTCTGTTTTTAACAGTTCTCCAGGGGATTCTGATAACAAAGTTTGAGATGCACTGCTCTTATTATTATAAGCAAGCAGCTTGTTTCTGTTATAGAAGTTTCTTTCATGTACCATTGGTGAAATATTTTCAGTCTTTAAAGAAAGATCCGTTCTTCATAAACATGAGTTTATTTCCCAAATCTGAATTAATATGTGATCTATCCAAGTTCTAATATTTCTCTTTATAGGGCTAGTAGGCCTGCCTGACTCTGTCCCTCGGTTTCCAGGCCAAACCACATAAGACGCCCGTTATGTGTCGTCTCCTCTTCTGCCAGCCAGACTCTGAGCCTGGGGTGGGGGGGGTGGGGGAACGCTGTAAAATATTAAACAGAAGCCTGCGTGTTGCAGTGCTCTTTGTGGCCTATGGACTTGTAGATTGCAGTGGAAAGGCAGGCCTCTCCCTTCCAATTCTGGTCTAGACTGGTTAGAAAACGTGAAGCTAGCACTGAGGCAGAAACCCAGGGTGGGAGAGGACTCCCCAGGCCTGACGATAAAGAGCCTCTTTTGGCTTGGTGCAGCGACGGGCTCTTTCCAGAGCTTAAAGCGGGGTGAATCGTGGGTATGCCAAGGAGCAACCTTCCTCTCAGGCAGCTGGGAGTGACTGGCAATGGAGAGAATGGAGCAAGCCTAGCTTCAGGAAGCAGGAAGTAAGGAAATTTTTAATGCTCCCTTATTTGCTCTTTGGTGGGAGCCATACCATTTTAATGTAAATGAAAGGCGATCATATATTGTTTGCTGTGTGTCCCTAACAATTGTGCTGTGTTCTCAGCCCATCTAGAGTAAATCAGGGTGAACTGGTCAAGTTATCTACTTAATCTATAGGGCTGCCGTAGAGGACAAGCCCTGGTCTCGGAGGCAAAAAAAATAACAGGCATTATCATTGCGTGCTAGTAGAAGAACCTGGGGAAGGTGACCCTCCAGATGCTCTGCTTTTCCCAGAAGCCTCCAGCAGCCTGTGATGGGAGCTCCTTTGACAAAGGATATCAGGTTATTGACAGCTAGGTCTCTTTCCTTCTGTCACAGGTGCTGCGACAAGAGACTTTGGACAAAAATTGACTTGAGTAGGTGTAAGGCTATTGTACCCCAGGCTCTCAGTGGCATCATCAAGAGGCAGCCAGTTAGCCTCGACCTCAGTTGGACCAACATCTCCAAAAAACAACTGACATGGCTCGTCAATAGGCTGCCAGGTGAGCAGCCCTGCTGCTGTCCTTCCAGGGGAAGCTGCTTCGTTGGCAGTGCTTCTTAGAAGTGCTTTAGGGCAGCGGTCCCATGCCATAGTTGCCTTTCTGCTTAGCAAGAGATTTACCCAGGGCCACCTTAACTGCCAGTCCCCAAGGCACCACTGTGGAAAGGCAGATCATTCACTGCACTAGACGGCGAAGAGAATGGGATCAGGTGCTGCTGCTAGTCCCGCAGGTCTTCCTAGCATGACTGCTGAAGAGGAAATTTGAGCAAGATGTTGCCTTGAGCAGCCCTTTGTAAGGCCTTGTTCCTTTCGGCATTTTGAGGTCTTGGAAAGATAGGAAGTCACTCACACTTGCATTGCTCTGGTAGGAACTAAGCAAATGGTTTTACCACCAAAGCTAGAAGATGTAATGTAGGAGTGCGCTCATACGAATCTTTGAGCTGGATTACTAGAATAAGGACAGAGTGCCTCCTTCCCATTAACTGGAATCCATTTACTTTAGATCAGCTGGTAGTTAAGGCTTCGGATGTGCTGAACAGAGTGTGGATACTATGTGTTTCCTTCTTTTGCAGGACTGAAAGACCTCCTCCTAGCAGGGTGTTCCTGGTCTGCAGTCTCTGCCCTCAGCACCTCCAGCTGCCCCCTTCTCAGGACCCTTGATCTTCGGTGGGCAGTAGGAATCAAGGACCCTCAAATTCGGGATTTGCTGACTCCACCGGCCGATAAACCGGGTATGCTCTGGGCCTGACTTCTCTGTGCTTGTCTTTCACCATACTGCATTCTCAAAGCTAAGGTAGTCTCAGAAATGATGTTTTGGAAGAACAGAAGAGGGCAAATTGAGAGCAGTGTGATGGATTGTGTACAGGTACAGGTTAACTCTTTACAACCAGAATACTACCTACAAACAAGTCCATTTTGTGGGTCAGTAGAGTTTGGGAAGTCTGAGAAGGCTTCCTGGTTGAAGTGGAACATTGGAAGCTTTTTGCATGATGGTCTAGAAGAGTGTAGGAGTGTGGGAAGGGGAGGAGCATTCCATGCATACCCTTTTGCTGTGCGAGGCATAATCTAGCAGCTGGGAAAGAAAGAAAACGTGTCTGGTTTCCTAGAAACTGCCCCCACACACTGCTCATTCTCTGAAGGCAGCGCTGGGTGTGGGCAGTTCTGCTTAACCCCTGCCAGGGGCCTGACCAGCAAGTAGCTGAAGCTGCCTGCAGTTTTGGAACTAGAATAGAGTTAAAAGTTATTATCTAGGCTCTTTTCTTGCTCCTGCAGGTCAGGACAATCGCAGTAAGCTCCGGAACATGACTGACTTCCGGCTGGCAGGCCTTGACATCACAGATGCCACGCTTCGCCTCATCATTCGCCACATGCCCCTCCTGTCTCGACTCGACCTCAGTCACTGTAGCCACCTGACAGATCAGTCCTCCAATCTACTCACTGCTGTCGGGTCTTCCACTCGTTACTCCCTCACAGAGCTCAACATGGCAGGTATGCTGCTGCGGTGTTGCATGACGGACAGTGCCCTGTGCTTCCTGGAGGTCCCAGCCCTCCCTGGAGTTTAACCTGTAGAACAGGAAGAACTGGGGGCTGTTGACTGAACCATGTGTTAACTTGTTTCCTCACATCCGGACAAGGACATGGCTTTCTGTCCCTTTTTTAATTGATGGGGCACTGAGGCCTGGAGTAATTGTCAGGTGCCTAAGAGCACAGACACACACACACACACACACACACACACTCACACACTCACACTCACACTCACACACTCACACACCACCCCCCACCCCCACCCCCCGGCTACAGTTTGGTCAGCACACACACACACTCACACTCACACTCACACACTCACACACCACCCCCCACCCCCACCCCCCGGCTACAGTTTGGTCAGCCTTGGGATGCAGGAAGTGAGGTGGCAGGGGGCCTTCAGAGGCCACAGTGTCAATGACACTCTGGTTTCCGAGCCAGGTAGTTATGAGACAAAGAGGGCTTTTGTTTAGCAGTTTGAGGAAAAGAGCTGGGGAACTGAACAGCAGAGGCGAACTCCTATGGCTGTGTGTACATAGCATTGTCCTTGTGGTCACTTTCCCCACAGGTTGCAATAAATTGACAGACCAGACCCTGTTCTACCTACGGCGCATTGCCAATGTTACCTTGATCGACCTTCGAGGATGCAAGCAGATCTCTCGAAAAGCCTGTGAGCACTTCATCTCAGACTTGTCCATCAACAGTCTCTACTGCCTGTCTGACGAGAAGCTGATACAGAAGATCAGCTAAGACACCACCCGGCCAGACTGAACAGGAAACCGATCTTCCCCTGACTCCCCAGCCAGGAGAGCCTCTCTCCCCGACCCTGCACGGGCTCTGAGGCCAGTGTCACACTCCCTCTCTGTTCTCCTATCCCTTGAGCCCTTCCCCTACAGGCGGGGCAGAGAGGATGGTGGACACCAGGCTTACCTGCCTGCTCCCCTTCCTCCTGAGGAGAAGGGAGTAGCACATTGAGGGGAAAAGCACAGGCTGTGTGCTGTCAAGGTGCCTGCTCGCCCGTCCGCCTGCCCGCCTGCTCGCTCACCTGCCAGGAGGCCAGGCTCTCAGTTTGGGTTGTCTGTGCAACTGTCATCTGTGCTGGGCCCTGGGGCCCTTCTCCCCATCCATGGTCCCCAGCAGCGCCTGGTTCTGAGCAAACTCCCAGGGAAGAAAAGCGGCCCTGTCTCCGTGGCCAAGTTCTCCTTGTGGTGTCCAGTGCGTGTCTCTCCTCCGTCA
The DNA here is from genome assembly GCF_000151845.1 of Pteropus vampyrus. Classification (NCBI taxonomy): domain Eukaryota; kingdom Metazoa; phylum Chordata; class Mammalia; order Chiroptera; family Pteropodidae; genus Pteropus; species Pteropus vampyrus. Next base: position 26,072 of record NW_011889724.1, read on the forward strand.
CTCTCTCCCGGCTTATGCAGGAGGGGCCGGCAGCCCCAGGAATGCCAGACCCATGCAGATCACACTGGTGCTGTTGAGGTGTCGAAAACCTCTCGTCCGTGTCTGTGTTCTCCCTTCTCTCCTCTCTTTGGCTTGATCCTGTCCGATGCTCGTAGTTCACACGAGGTAACCCCACCCCAGACCTTCCCGCTAGTCTCTATGAGGTCCTTGTTGCACTTATTGGGGTTGAGGCTCTTCAAAGGAGCTGGAACTGTCTATCCCAGGGACACCCCCATTTTATTGCTTCCTAAGCAGATTCTGAGACAGGCACCATCTCCTTGTTCCCCCTTCCTCCCCAGCCTCCCACCGCCCTTTTCCACGTGTCTTTATTCTTGCCTGAACAGGGCTTTCCCAGGATGCGTGTTCTCAGAGGGAGCAGCCTGTCTCCCCCAGCTGTGGGGAGCAGAAACCTGGGCCAAGTTCCCACTTGCCTCCCAGCAGTCACCAGGCCTCTGGTGTAGCGTAGCCCCCAGAGCCCAGACCTGTGTTTAGCCCCAGTGGCTCACTGCTCTGGTATCTTTTAGGGGGTGGGGGGAGTCTCTGCTTAGAAGCCAGTCACCTGCCCTCTGCCTGCAGCCATGGAAGGGGGTGTGCATGTGCCTCTGTGTGTGTGGCTGAGTGTATTACGCGCGCGTGTGTGTGTGTGTGGAGGGAGGGAGGGAGGGGAGCATGGTGTCTCCCACTCCACCGCCCTGGGTCAAGCCCCATCAGCTGCCCCCTTTTACTTTGCATTGAACGGCCTGTCCAAAGATCCTCTCTCTAGGGCAGCAGAGAGCTTTTTGCACTTTAAAAAAAAAAAAGAAAGGTCGGAGTTTCTTTTCGGTCAATATTGAAGTGTGTGAGGAGACGCTCAATAGCAGCAGCCTGTGGCGAGAACTTAAGTGATTGATGCCGATTTGCACTCTGCCCCCCCTCCAGAAAGACAGTGATAGCACAACCTTGTCCCACCTCGTCCTCCAGCCCCATCTCTCCCTGGTCCCCTTCCTGCAGCCCAGTCTCAGGCTCTCCTCCTCCTCAAGCCCCACGGGGGAGGGCAAGAAGCCCGGACACCCCGAGGAGAGATGCCAACCGCACCCTTGCCACTTCCAAAGCAATAGAGGCAGAGGGGCCCCCTCTTTGCCACCTAACCCAGCTTTGACCCTGGCATTGACTGGCCTCTTAAGAGGAAACTGGGTCCTGGTAGGAGGGGGTGGCATTATGTCTGTTTCTTCCAATCTGCTGATTCTTGGCTGCACCTCACAAGCAGCAGTCCGCCCCTGTGACCCTCTGCCCCTTCCATTGGTCTCCAGGCCCCAGCAACCTGGGGCTGAAACTTTGAGGAAATGCCAGTGACTTACTCCAGAGTGCCTCAGTTAGGGGACTTCTCTGTAAAGAACCCTGGGTATTGAGCAAAAACCTTATTAATATTGTTAATGACCTATAATTGGAAGCTTCCTGCCTTTTTTTGGTTGCTCCTGTGGAAAATACTGAAAAGATTGTTTTATTGTCTTTTTATAAAAGGGGAGGTGGAGAGACCCCTTCAGAGCAGGGATTGTGCCGGGAGAGTGCCTCTGACTTTGGGACATTTCATCCACAGAAATTTCCAAGCTGATGGTTTGTTGTGGGTTTTGGTTTTTATTTTTGTTTGTTTTTGGTTTGGAAAAACAAGCATTTTTACTGTGCACATAATTGGTCAGCAGAAAAGGGATCCCAGGAGTGGTGGCAGATGGACCTATGCTCTTGCTGGGTTTTCCTTTTCTCTGGGACTGTGAGGGGGAAAATGGTTTTTAGAGGTGAGGGTTGGTCCATGTGGAGGAAAGAAATGTCTCTGGGGACAGAGGAACCCGGGCATTCCATCGCATGTCCTGCAATCTGCTCTTAGATCCGGCCTTGCCAGGAGAGCCTGCCCTCAGACCGCAGGACCAGACACCCTGCCTCCATCTTTCCAAGCACCGGGGCGAAAAACCACAAAGGAAAGGAAGAAAATTTATATAT
>NW_011889724.1:28134-35882 GCF_000151845.1 Pteropus vampyrus
CAATCCCAAAGGAAATTTTTAAAAAAATTTCCACCTTCTACCTGAAGAAAAAAATGATTAGAATTTTTAAAAATAGAAGACAATAAACAACAGGTATTAATGTATGAATACACACACACACACACACACACACACACACATATATACACACACATACATATATATATAATATAAAATCACTTGGTGATTAAAAAAAATAACTGCTCCATAAATAAAACTCCTAAAGTCACTATGTTTAAAGGGTTTGGTTGTGTTTTTTGTTTTTTTTGGAGAAATATTGTAAATATATATTTTTTGTTGCTGATTTAGAGTCAATCTCCAATGTTGTGCTAAAAAATTTAAATTAAATGTTAAGCATTAAGGGGACAAGTCATGCTATCTCAGTTGACACATTGGGGTTATTTTGGGCCAGGGAAAGAGGGAAGCTAGTTGAACTTTTGTTTTCTAAATGTTCTCCACTATTGGTTTTAGAAAGAGCAAGGACATCTTTCCTCTGACACATGGGAATGGGAGATATTTGTGTAATAAAATTTTTAAAAGACAAAAAAAGAAATAGCCTCCAATGGGAAATATTTTGGGTTTTGTTTTTTTGGGGTTTGGGTTTTTTTTTTTTTTTTTTTTTTTTTAATAAAAGGCTTTAAAAACAGCACAACCTTTTCTGCCTTGGTGTGTGTGTGTGTGTGTGTCTGTGTGTGTGCATGAGAGAAAATGAGCCAGAAGGTCATGCTGGAGGCCAAGGCCAGGGGTTGCCTGCTTCACCCCTTTAAGCAGAAGCAGCTTCTAGAAACACCACATTTTACTTCATGGAACTTTTAATTTAGTGGATGTGAAATGTTAAGTATGAGAATACCTGTCTCCCCTGCCCCCACCACCAAGGCAGTGCTTGGAGCAGAGGGCGGGGAAGGGTCCCTGTGGTGCTCCTGAGAACGGAAACAGGATTTTTAATCCCCCCCTGGAGAGCCTGTAGCCAAGGCCAACCTCCAGCCTGAACAGGCCCCCTGAGGACAGTGCCTGCTGGAGGTCACTGGTCTGGGTCAGATAGGCCCCAGTTGGCATTTGTCCCACCACATTCCTCTGGTTCTCATTACTTGGCTTGTTAGAAGAGTGTGCTAGGTACTGACAGAAGGCTGTCACCTCACCCTCCGACTGCAATGTCTCGAGAGCTGGGAGGTCCTGAGTAGGCTTTCAGCACTACCCTCGGGAGCTGGCAGATTCCTGCCCACCTACCCCCCAAGCTGATGGTTAAGGACCATCTCCAGTAATAGACATGCTAGAAGAGGATGGGCTTGGACAATGGGCTGGTTTCATGCTGGTTTCCTAAGGATGGATATGGATATGGATATGGCCATGTTTGGATATTGCCGGGAAAGGAAGAGTATCAGTTTGCCTCCTAAATATCTCAGAGACCATGCGTCTCTCCATAATCTCATCCCTGCCACCTCAGTGGAAGCCACCATTGTCTAGAAACTTGACCACAGCGAGAGCCCTGAGGCCTCCCAGCCTCCAGGCCAACCTGCCATCCTATGCTGGCAGCCAGAACATTTCTCTTAAAAGATGAATTTCATTGTTGCTCTGCTTAACCCATCAGTGTGGTTGTCTAAAGATAGAGCCCTCAAACTTCTGCACCATTCGTCCCTGTGACTCCTCTCTACCCATAGTTCAACTTTTTTCAGTTCCACCACCTCCGGGCTCTCACGCATGCTGCCCCCCTCCGCCGGTACACCTTCCTCAGTTTACATGTGGCTTCCTCCAGGAAGCCATCTCCCGCCCCGCTCAAGACTGGATCACATGTTCCCAGAGTACCCTACTGGTTTCCAGGACTACTTTCATCAGTCTCCTAGTTAGCCAGGAAGCTCTACAAGGACAAAGGTCAGTCTGTGTTGCTCATCATTGTCATCCCCAGCAGCCGGCACAGAGCTCAGCACATAACAGATGCCTAAGAAATACTGCTGAGTGAGTATTCCCAATAGCTCGGATACCCAGAGACCCATCCCTCCCCGATGCAGCCAATCTGTTGCCACATTCTTCAAATTCACTTTTTCTACTACTTCATACATCTAACCCCCTCCTTTCTTGTGCTAATGCTACCAGCCCTTTTTTTTTTCTTTTGGTCTATTTCCTATCTAACCTGTATTCAATCTGTCTAAGGCACACAAAAACTCAGTACCCCTTCAGGGTCATGTCTAAACAGTATCTCTCATTCTGCCACTGGCACCTGTAAAATGGGAAGCACCACAGTTGGCACATGTAGGTTCATCTGCCTAACTGGCTAAACTAGATGCCTCTAGACCCCAGACTCGCTGTATTTAGGGTGTGGTGCGCCATCCTCACCACGACTCTGAAAATCTATCCTTCCTTCAAACACTTCCTCCAGAAGCCTTTTCTGTTTCCCCTCCAACCAGTAAGGACTAACCTGGACATTCTGTGCCTTTCCTAGGCAACGACATACTGAAAACAGCTGGCATCTATCTAATGGGCCTTACTGTGTGTTGGCCACTATTCTAAGCACTTTCATGTAGTAATTTGTAAAATCCTCACAGCAAACTCTACTATTATCCTCATTTTAATGGTGAGAAACTGAGTCATGGTCTTGAACGTGTGCCCAAAGTGTCTTGGCTAGTAAAACTTGAAGACTCTGGCTCAAGCGCTGGTCCTATCCACCAGCTCCTTAGCCTCTCTGTGTACACGTGATCGCATTTCACACACCGCCCCCCCCCCCCACCCCGGCAGGTGTCTTCATGCTACAGATGACAAGCCAAGGCTCAGAGAAGGGAACTGATGGCCCTAGAGTCAGTGGCAGAGCTAGGACATAATGTGAACCCTGGGCCTGGGACTCTAGAACTCAAGCATTTATCCCAGCTCTTGTGCCCTGCTGAGCATCCAGGCTGAGTATGTGCCTACACCCCTCACACATGGCACTTTGAACTCCTTGAAGGTGGGGCTAGCCCTAGCTAGCTCTACCTTCCCCCTCATCTGTCCCAGGAGTGGGGGACAAGATTTACTGAGCATAATGAAAGACAGGTGTAAAGGAGAGGGAGGCAGGATCGGCTGCATTGGTGAGTGACCCACGCAGGGCCCTGCACTCACGACCCCGCATTCAGTTTAATGCTCTGCTGTTGCCGTCTTGAAATTTCTTAATTTTTTAACACGGAGCCCGTTTCATTTGCAGTGGGCCCTGCAAATGATGCGGCCAGTCCTGCGCAGAGGGATAACCCCAGCTCACCCCTGCCCTCCCAGGCCAGCTTGTGCTAAGTGCCATTTGGGTAGCCAGCAGCAGTAGGGCAGGCCTGGCACTTCCTGGCTGAGGAGACCTGTCCTACTACTGTCTTTCCCAGGTGCCCAGGCCCAGAAGGGAACTTTAGCACTGGACAGCCACGTGTGGGCAGGAAACAGTAAGAGCAGTCACGGAGGTCCAGAAGCACCTGGTCTGCTCTCAGCCCAGCGCTGTCACTCGGCTTCTGCCTCCGCCACCTGTCCCACTCGAGAGAGCTATAGGGAGCAGGAAAGTCCAGCTGCTATCGTCCTAGAGTGTGCCACGGAGCGCTAGTGAGGCCAGACAGAGGGACAGAAGTAGAAACACTGACGCACTGAGAGAAAACACCCTGAAAAAAAAAAACAAGACAAGACAAAAAAGTAGAGAAAGGGGGAGGGGAATAGAAAAATAGAAACCATGGAGGACGCCTAGAGGGAGACACTAGGGAGGCCCAAGATACTCCACGTGACAGTGGCCACTGAGCAAGCCACCTCCCCCAGCCCAACACTGCACACCCATTTCCGTTAATCCTCAAAACAATCCAGTGAGGCCAGGCCGGAGGCTCCCGTGAGAAAGGCAAGGCTCAGATAAGTAACTTGCCTAAGGCATCGGCGGGCGCAACAAAAGGTGGAACTAGCATTTGGCCCCGGGTCTTCTCCACACACACCCTCCGCCCCCCAAGACACGGCGAGTACCAGTGGCCACAGTATGGGGCAACCATGCCTCGGACACTCACAGGCAGCATGAGAGGGTCAAAACACAAACGCGCCAGAGGCAAATACAGCTCCAGCGCCGGGCTGAGTTGAGGGCGGTGCGGCGCATGCGCTCTGGGGACGGAACTCCACGGGCGCTGCGGGGCGGGGCGCTGCAGAGGCCGAACCCCGGCGAGGCCGGGCCGGGAGCCGAACGGGGCGGGGCAGGGGGCGGTGCGGCGCATGCGCTCTGGGGACGGAACTCCACGGGCGCTGCGGGGCGGGGCGCTGCAGAGGCCGAACCCCGGCGAGGCCGGGCCGGGAGCCGAACGGGGCGGGGCAGGGGGCGGGGCAGAGGGCGGGGCGGGGGCCGGGACATGGGCAGGGCGGGAGGCCGGGTTGGGGACAGGGCCATAGCTTGGGAGGAGCTGGCTACAGTCCGGGGCTACGTCCGGGATACGGATCCCGGAGAAAAAAGAGATTGCGGCCAGGGCAGTGCAGGGACTATGGAACTTCTGGAGGGTTCCAGCAGCAGGTTGGGCGGAGTCAGCGGTCTGGAAACCCGACCCAGGGTTGCAAGTCCGCGGCTGCGTGCCGAGGGGCCCCCGAAGGTTCTTGGACTGTGCGGGAGGGAGTCCTGGAGATGTGGGAGCCTCCGCGATAAGCAAGGCCTCGCACTTGCTGTTCCACATGCCTGGAAAGCTCTTCCCTGCCCCTAGCAAGACTGCTTCCCTCCCATCCTTCTGGCTCGCGGGGTTGGGCGGGAACCTTCCCTCAGAGATTTCTCTGACTTTCCTTGAAGAGGCTCCTGGCTCTCGTAGTAACTTAACACCTGCCTCATGAGAATGTTTTCAGCATTAAATGAGATCATCTGGGCTCTAAGAATAGTGCCCTGGACACAGTGAGAACCCAATAAATGTCTATGGTTATTATTATTATGTATAGGTTACCCGTAAGTTCAGTCTCTCTCCCTATGTCGGATCCTCAAAGGCAAGCACCAGTGTCTGGCATGTTGTAGAAGCTCAACAAATATTGTCAGATGAGTGAGTGAGTGAGTGAGTGAATGAACTCCCAGCATCCCAGCCAGAGCCTGGCACTGTCTGGGCCCAGGACATCAGAGAGGTGGCTGTCCGTGTTGGGCAGGAGGTTCTCCCCATAATCTGTACACTTCCAGTGAACTCAGGGAGGCAGCCAAGCTCGTTCTGGATCTTCAAAGCCCAGAAAGGAGGTGGAGAGGTGAGGCCCGGCAGGAGGGAACTTGCGTGTGCCAGTCCTCACCCTCAACCTCATTCACATTCACTTGTATACAGTGTCAAGTTCAAGACCTTCCCCATCCTTCTCCTGCCCTCCTTAACCCTTCCACTGACCCTCCTCAGCACCCCACCTCTTTGCATTATAGCTTTTGCCAGGTTCATTGGAGATTAGGGGTTTTCTTCCCCACCAGACTGGCCCATCATTGAATCCTCTTTTTCTTTGCGGCCCTAATTTTGTGCTGAGAGACATGAAGAGAAATGCAGCAGTGACCATGACAGACAAGGCACCAAGAGAAACTCCCCTGAGCAAGGACCTTTCAGCCCAGAAGATGCAGGGCGAACAGGAGCCTGGCTTGCCAGAAAGGTGGAGAAGGACATTTCAGGCAAAGGGAGATTATAAAGACCCCTGAAATAAAAGTGAACTTGGCTTTTTGTAGTGACAGAAGGAAGACCAGAGAGACTAGAGACTAAGGGGCATGAGGAAGGGGGAATAGAGTTGCATTAGGCAAGGGCCAGACGGTGCAGGGGCCATCACTGGCAGTCTTTGGCGGTGAGGTTTGATTTAGGCCTGTAAAAACTCGGCTAGAGGAGAGGCCGGGATCCCTGCGAGGAGCCTGATGCAGGCGACAGCATCAGATGGGAGGCGATGAGACTTGGGTTGGGCTCAGCAGGGCACAGTTGAAAGATCCGGGGTACCCTTTGGAGACAGACACACCAGGTAGTCCACAGGACAGGCTGGATGACAGCATGTGTTATATGTGGAGGCGGGGGCAGGTGAGGGAAGAGAGAAATGGAGGATGACTCCTAGGGTTATGAGAGATGGAGGAGCCACGGCTGGGATGGGGAGGCAGAAGAGAAGCAGGTTGAACAGGGGCTGTGTGATGGGAGCAAGAGTTCAGCGTCGGACGCTTTAAGTTTGCAACACCTATTAGTCATCTGGGGAAGATGTCAGGTAATGAGTCTGTGAGTCTGCCAGCTGGACAGAGTTGGGGTTCCACTCCTCTTTCACTGCTAGCATCCCAGCCGGAGGCTGGCCTAGTCTGGGCACTGGACAAAGGTTTGTTGAGAGAAGGAATGACTGAAGCCAAGTTTACCGTCGACCTCCCCTCAACCACTAGAGGGCAGCACCATTAAAAAAAAAAAAAAAACAGCCTCCCCCAGACCAGGAACTCACACCAACCTCTTCCCAGCCAAGACTTCCAGGAGTGCCTTTCCAGGGCCCAGGAATCAATGAAAGGGCACCCTGGAGATTGGGACGCGTGCTCTGCCCCCACTTCTCTCTCCTGATCTCTCTTTCATAACTCCCTCTTTAGGGCTGCAGATTGGGCTATGGGTGGGAGGGGCAGTTTGGGTTTCGAGGTCGGGGGTGGGGAGTGCCATCTCTTGGAGCAGGATGTCTGGCATTTAAGAACCCACAGGGACTCTAGTCTGACAAGTTCATCAGGAAGAATGTTTTAAATCGGGGCTGCTCCAGAAAACCCAAGTCAGCGTGTGGCTGTGGTCAGAGCCCCAAAGAGTTGGGGAGGAGTGGGAAAAGGGGAGGTTAGAGGCCTCCTGCTGTGGCATCCTGTGTGCCTCTGACCCTGTTCTGCTCCAAACTCCATGTGCCACCTGGGGCTGAGGAACTCATTTATTCATCAAAATCGACTGGGCCTTTTTGCATCAGGTCCTGTGGTGGGCACTGGGGGCATAAGTTACAGTTGGAAATGGTATATATCTTTTTTTTTAATTTCATAACTAGCACTTCCAACATCAGGAAGTATCTTCCAATTGATGCAGACATTTAATAAAGGGTCCTGGGTCTATAGGCTGGTCCAGGGAGGACAGGGCTTGGTGCAGGGTCCTTGGTCCTGGGGCCAGGGTTGGAGCTGGAGCAAGAGGGGTGGGGTGGGGGCTGGGGTAACCCTAGAATCTGACTGCAGTTTTCAGGTCCAGGTTCCTGGTGCCCTGCTAAGGATTCTAGTTCCAGTCTGGGTCCCAGCTAGATGTCCTGGTCTTGGGTCCATGTCCAGACTTCTTGGTGTTGGGTCTAGGACCCTGGAGTGGGGTTGACACTCCAAGACCAGATCTGGGCCCTGCCCCTAAGTCCAGGGTTTAGGGTCAGGATAGTGGTCTGGGTCTGGGGTTGAAATCAAGGTTGGGGATCAGTAACCAGGATGGGATCAAGGTTATAATCAGTGTTTGAGGTCATGATCCAAAATCTGGATGTGGGTCCTACTGAGGGTCTGGGTCTCAGTGTCAAGGTCTGAGTGTGGAGTTGGGGACCCACGGTTGTGATTCAGGGTCATAGTCAGAGTCTGAGGTGGTGGTCCAAGGTCTGGGTCTAGGGTCCTGTTTGGAGTCTGGGGTCAGGAATGTTATCCAGATCTGTTGTCAGGTCGTGGACTGCATCTAAGGTCAGAGAGTTCGAGGTTATAGTCAGGGTCTGGGACCCAAGTCCCTAGGACCATGTTCGGAAGCGCCAGTCTGGGCTCAGGGACCTGGTCTATTGCGGAGTCCGGGATCCGAGTTGTGATGTGGGTTGGGTCAAGGTCTGGGTCTAGCGTCTTC
>NW_011889724.1:37387-39358 GCF_000151845.1 Pteropus vampyrus
GCAGGTAGGACAGGTGTGGTTTTGTCCCCGTGGAACAGGTGGGGAAGCTGAAGCTCCAGAGGTGAGTGGCCTGTCCGGTGTCACAGATAACTCCAGAGTGGTGCCTGGCCACCAGATCAGGGCTTCCGGCTTCTAGTTCCACACTGTGTCCACCACTCTGGCCTGAGCCAGGGCCTGGCCGTTCTGAGCTGTGTGCCCACTATGATTCCTTATATCACGTGGTAAGACCAGTCCCAGCAACTCCTCCATATCTGCCTGAGAGTTGGCATGCTGGTTCCGGGCCAGCCCGGGAGCCTGGGCCTGTCCTAGCTGTTATGGTCTCATCATGTGACTTTGGGCAAGTCCCTTACCGTTTCTGGGCCTCTGTGTTCTCATCTGTGAAATGTGAATGGTGCGAAATAGGCTATGACTGACTATTCGGTGTCCCAGGTCTTTGAAGCAGGGCCCAGAGCTTCAAGGGGTGCCATGCAGTTGTCTCCGGGGCCTGTTTCCTGGGTTTCGGATTGACTGAACACCAGGCCTGGGGGAGGAAAATGGGTCTGCGTTTTGAAAAGGCCGTTAGGGCCCTTTTTTTCTAAGACAGTTTGCAATCAGATTTCTCAAAACAGGAACCAGACTAACCGTCTAGCTGGGGGCTGTCCAGGGAACAGTGACAGAACAAAACCGAGTTCAGAAATGACAAAGCCACGAGGGAGGAAACGGGGGAGTCAGCCTCCGGGGCTTGCAACGGCCCTCCTTGGTGGCCAAGACCTCGAGACCCTCCTGCAGGTTGGAGTTCTGCAAAGGTTGAGGCGGGGCCTTTTCTGGAACCCTCTGAGTTTTGGTAATCGCTCCCCAGAATGCATTGCTCCTGATGGGGCCCCGCCTTGGCCTGGCTCTGCAGGTGTCAACACCTCGAGAAACGAGATGTCCCTCTTTTCATGTCTCCTTTGCTATCTGTGGTGATGATGGTGGTGGTGATATAAGTAATGGTGGAACTTATAATTATTATTTATTTGGGCACCTGTCATCTCAGTTGATCCAAAAAGCAACCTGTGAAGTTGGCAAGGCCATGCCTTGCATGTAGTAGTTGCTCAAAAACTGTCAGGCTGTGCGATGTCTGAAACCAGGCAGGCGGTGAGATCAGGGGAAGAGCAGGAGACTGAGAGCCAGTCATGGGTTCTTGCGTAGGGCACCATTTGGGGGCACAACATTGGGCAGTTACCCGCATCTGTGAGATAGACTAGAGGCAGTGACCGTCAGTGAGCTGAGGCCAGAGCTGGGCCAGAGCTGCTCAGCGCGGCAGGCTCGGGCTGCTCCAAGGAGTCCGGGCCTCCTGTGTCTAAGGACACACCAGCCTTCACTCTGTGCTTCGCACACCCGGTGGTCAGATGCCTCCAGCCCTGGAAAGTCGTTATGACTGTATCTTACATTTATTTGCTCGGCACTTCCCAGTTTGCGATGTGCTTTTTACTCCACTTTATCCTTTACATAACTGTGGGGAAAGCAGGCACAGCAGGTGGTATTCTCCCATTTAATGGTTGAAGCAACCGAGGCTCGGAGAGGGGAGGAGACCTGGTTGCAGAGGGAAGCTGGAGTTGGAACTGAGGTCCCTGGATTCGCAGGTGCTTTGCTCTGCTGTGCTTCGTGTCCTCCGCACACCCCTCTACACCTTTGCTCTCGCCCCGTCCATGTTTTACGGAATGTGCCAGCTAGCACCCGTCCTCTGGGCAGCCGTCCTGGAGGTGGCCCAGGAGCAGCAGGGCAGCCCCCAGCACCGTCAGCTGTCCTGGTTTACAGGGCCCAGCCCCGTCCTCATCAGCTGGGACAGCCCTGGCAAGGTAGTGCTTAGAGGGGGCATCTCCACACCTGAGGTCACATCGTCCCCTCACCCGCAAGGTCAGGGTCAGGGAGAAAGGCTGCGGTTTGTCCATGATAAGGTGCCACTTGGAGTTGCTCCCACCTTGGGGTGGTCCATCTTGGCAGCCCCCC
>NW_011889724.1:41953-42309 GCF_000151845.1 Pteropus vampyrus
GGGGGGGGGGGGGGGGGGGAAGGGAGGGTGCGTCTACACAGGCCTTAGAGAGAGTTTTGAGCGAATTTCCTTGTCTTACCGCATTAGTAGCCCTGTCTTCTGAAGGGGGCATTCTCTGACTCTGGGAGCCATCCTGGGTTTGGGGTGGGGGACAGTCCCCTCCTGGGACCTGCAGGGCACAGAGCCCTGGAAGTTGCTTCTGGATGATTCTAACGTCATGGCAGTGAATTGCAGGATGTAGTGCTTATGTCATATTCGTGTAGATGCCACGACGTTTGACAAGGCCATCAGAGTACCTCTTCCCAGCACGTCCAGCAAGGGGCCCTTGGGAACCTGGCTCGCTGTGGACATTCTGG
>NW_011889724.1:43584-60416 GCF_000151845.1 Pteropus vampyrus
AGATGCCACGACGTTTGACAAGGCCATCAGAGTACCTCTTCCCAGCACGTCCAGCAAGGGGCCCTTGGGAACCTGGCTCGCTGTGGACATTCTGGGTGGGCCTGTGCGTGCAGTGCCTGCTGGCGCCATTCTCTCCTCCTGGGCCTGGGCTCGCTCCGGAGTTGGCTCTTTGGGCGGGTCTTTCCCATTTGGTATATGGCCCCATCTTTGAGCACTGAGGACATTGTCAGCCCCAGAGAGTCACCGAGAAAATTAATAAGAAGCCCCAGGGGACCTCCTCCTACCGCTGCTACCTTAGTGGCAGAAATGCCACAGAGGAGTGCGTTAGCTGTGGCCGCAGCTGCTACTCTACTGGCTTGTTAACCGTCACCTCCCAGAGCATGGCAGTTCCGGCGTGACCGCACCAGACCCACCAGACCGTAGCCCCTGTGCCAGCTTGCACTGTCCTGTGATGTCATGGCTCTGACATCCCTGTCACAGGATCCGTGGCCCCTGGCCTGCCAGATGCCCGCCGAAGCTGCCCCTAGCCTGATGGGCTCCCAAGAGAGATGCCGCCTGCTGCCTACAGCCACCAGCAGAGGGTGGAGGGGAGGGCAGCCAGGGCACGAGCCGGGTCCCCTGAGACCCCGAACTCCACTCTCCCACAGAGGTTAAGGGGAGCCCCTGCCTGGTGGGAGGCCCCTTATCAGGAGGGTCGGACCTTTTCCTGCCACGAGCTGCTCAGCTTCTTCCAGCCTTGCTTTCCTCGCCATCAAAACTAGCGTGTTTGCCTCTGGCCCCAGCATAAGCTGCGGTCTGCGACCCTGAGTGGGAGTCACCACACTAGCCCGCGAGGCCACTGCGCCACAGTGCAAGGGACTTTGCTTTTCCTCTGAACCACGTGGTGCCAGAAGGTACCGGAAGTTTACCCCCATAGCCCTCGCCCCTTCCTCGCCTGCCGTCCTGTCACCCCAGCCTGCTCTCTGGGCCGAGAGGGAGGAAATGCTCTCCCCGTTCCCTCCCCCTCGCGTCAGGCTGGGCCGGCTCCTCGGAGCAGCTGGAGCTGGTGCGAGCAGCCCTGGCTGCAGGTGGCAGGAGCCCTGGCTGCAGGTGGCAGTGCCAGACAGTGGGGACGGACGCCTCCCTGCTGTGGTGGGGCAGAGCAGGTAGTGGGCTCTGCCTACCAGGGCCCCCAGGCTGAGCAGCACGAGTGTGAGGCTTGTCTGTGAGCAGAGTGGCGTCACAGCCACTTAGGCTGTGGCAGCACTCCTGGCCTGGCCCTGCTCAGGGCTCACCTGTCAGGAGGCTGCCCGGCCATAGGCCCCACTCTCCAATGACATGGCAGGTGTGGAACCAAGACCCAGACAAGGCTGTGTAGCTTGCAGTCACATTCTGGAAGGGGCTGAGACAGGCTTCCTGTAGGAGGGGGATGTGAGCTGACGCCCTCATAGTGAGTCTGGCATCTTAGGAGAGATCTCCTTTTGCTGTGTCCTCTCTGGCTTTTTAAATGGCCAGCGCCATGGTGACAATTCAGCACTTTGTTGACATCCTCATTTTACAAATGAGGAAACTGGGCATTTAAAGTTGTTGACTTGGCATGGCCTCTAGGGAGGGGGTGAGGGGAGAGGGAGAGCAGTACAGAACCTAGGCCTGGGTGCCCCCGGTCCCCCACAACCACGACAACAAGGGCAGACCCTAGGCCCTTCCCCAGAGGGACTAGGAGCCTTAGGGTCCTCCTGGCAGGGAAGGTACAGGCACTGGGCTCTCCTGACGACCAGAGTTGATCTGGGAGCCACAGGCTCCTGGATGTGGGGGTGTTGACCTGGGCGAGGACAGGAATGCCGTGCCGGGCTCCCCGCCACTCCAGACTCCGCCAGTATCAGAGAGCGGGTGTAGGAGACGAAGGTGACCCAGCCCGGGAGGCTGCCGCCACCTCCCGTGCCAGCCTGTACTTGCCACCCTGGCAGGAGCGTCCCCCACAACACATTTTCCTGACCCGCCAGCTCCCTCGGCCCCCAGCTCCGTGGAGTGGACAGGAAGCCCTAATGCTGCTGCTTTCGGGGCCTTCCATTCAAGGCCTCTGCTCCAGTCTGACCTTGTGTTTCGTGGGGTGGTGGGGGGGGGCTGTGTTTATTTATTTAGAAAACATTTTTTTCTTTTTAAGGAAGAAAATGAAGTGCTGTGTGCTGGGAAGAATGCTGTGGCCGTCCCATGCAGACTTCTGGGGGGCGGGGTCTGGCCACCGAGGCAGCTCGGAGCTGGTCCGCTTTCCGCTGTCCCTGGGCTGGGGCGACAGCAGAGCCACCGCGAAGGCTCTGTCGCCTGCAGCCTGCCCTCTCTGGTGGGCAGGCCCTCTTACCCCGATTCCCAGAGGGGAGCTTGGCGTGTCCAGGTCTCTGCTTCTCTGCGGGGGCCCCCGGGTCACGTGGCCGGAAGTACGCACTGCGCCCGGCTCGCGCTGGGCGTCCCCACCACATCGCCTCTGCTGAGCTGGCGCCAGTGTCGCCGGTCCCTGGGAAGCACGTTTGGGGCTCAGGAAGGCTTCCCAGTGACTATTTCCAGGGCTGTGCTAGGGTCGCCTGCTTGCCATCTGTGTTACCTGTCTGGATAGTTCACCTGGCCACACCTGACCACCATGGAGGATGGACATTTTGTGACATTTTCTCTCGATTGCTTTGTCTCATCCCCTTCCATGGGAATCGGGTGCAGATGTGAGAGCCCAGAGCTGAGCCAGGGGGTGGGGAGGGCCCCATCTTCCTGGTCCCCCTCCTGGAAGTTCAGCCCCCTGGCCCTTGCGGACTCCATGCCCCCAACTCCCGGATGCCTGGTCTCACCACCCTGCCGATCCTTTGGACTGGGCCCTTCCCGCCGTGCTCTGCCCCAACACAGGCCAGCCCGTCCTGATGTCCGAACAAGAAGTCCCAAGCTGTCCCTCGCAGAACTGGGAGCCCTGGGAGCTTGGCGCTGACTGTGCCCCATGGTCTCCCGGGGCTGCCGTCCGCAGGCCCCGGGACAGACCTGTGTCTTAGTTTCACAGATTTTTCAAGCTCCTGCTATGATTGAAGCTCACTGACTCTGGCCTTGCCTCCTGAGTCCCTCTGAGTCCCATGGGGCCTGTCCTTGATGATGGCTGGTGTGTGGCCCCCATCAAGGAGGGGGGAATGTGCCTGCTGGCTGCAGAGGGTACCCTTGCTTCCCCAGAGTGATAGTTCGGGGCCACCAGACCACTGGCCCTCAGCTGGGGACTCTTGTCTGCTGGGGTCACAGGATGGGGACACGGAAGGTCGATCCTTGTCATCAACACCCTTCTTCCTACTGGAGACGGTTATCACTGGAGATCTCCTAGCATCCAAGGGTGGGGAAGCAGGAGAGAGGCCGTGGCTTCAGCATCCTGCTCACAACAGCTCCGTGTGCCCCGTGTTCTCACGGGGCTTTTCCTTGCGTGACTTGAACATGGGCAAAGGCCTGGGGTCTTGGCTCCCACCTGGACAGTCTCAGAAGGACGGTGCTGAGCGGGAAAAGGCAGGAGTCCCCTTTCTTCGAGCCCTGGCCCAGAGGCTGGACAGGGTCCAGGGAGGTGCTGGCCCTGCCTGGAGCCTTCTCCCCTCAGGCCCCTCTGACAGCCCAAAGCCTCAAAACCCTTGCAGGCTCGCCTGCCCTCCATCAGGCCCCGTCGGCTCTTCCATCCGTCAGCCTGAACCATCTCCTACCCACCCTGTTTCTTTCCCTTCTTCTTGGCCGGGTGTCTTCAGATACCTGGACCTCATCCAGGGGGGTCTGTCCAGCCGCTCCCTGCCCTGGACCAAGCTTCCTGTGTCCTCCACCAACCCCCTCCTCGCCTGATGGCTTCTTGCTTATCCCTGGCCAGGCCTTCCCCTGCCTGTCCCTACGTCCATTCACCTGCCCTGGGCTTCACCACCTGTTGACCTCCTGTTTGCACTTGAACCCAGTGAAGTTCCGCCTTCCCCACACGGCCTCTCTTGATGGCCCAGAACACTTCCCTTCCCGTGTCTCCTCGAACTGACGGTTTCCCACTCAGGCTTTGTCATGTGCTATCTAATGTCACAGGACCATGACTTGTGCCCTGAGAAGCCCTGCCTGGAGACCAGGGGTGCATGGTACCTTCCAGCAGGTGATGTGCAGGAGGCCTCGGTGACCAGGGCCCCATGCTGGGGTCTAAGAGGGGGTGCAGGGACACAGAGAGGTGAGGGCACAGAGCCCGGACTTTCTGATCCGGGTCCTCACCGGCTATAGTCTTCATTGGCCGACTGGTGGCCCCACGTATCCTAACGGCCATATGCACATTGCGTGAGCTCAGGTGTGACTGCCCAGCACAGTGTCTTTCAGGATCCCGGGCGGCTGCTGAGGGCCAGACATGACCTCAGCTGGCCGTCATGACAGGCAGGCCAGCAGGTGGCCCAGGAGAGGGGAGGAGGGGACAAAAAGGTGCATCTGAGGCACGAAGTGTGGTATGGTGTCGCTTTCCCAGACAGCGCCCGGCGTCGAGGGCGAGATCAGGGCTGGGAGCGTGGGGCTAGGCTTCCGTGTCAGAGTGGCCAGCCCCTCCCTTACTGCCCTCCCACGCAGCCCAGGGACAGCTGTTAGGGACACGGGAACTGAGGCTTGGCTCTTTTTTTTTAACTATTTTTAAAAATTGAGATGTAATTCACATAACATTAAATCCATCATTTTATAGTCCAATGGGCTTTGGTACATTCACTGTGTCATGCGAGCCTCACTGCTACCTAATTCCAGAACACTTCCGGCACCCCGAAAGAAACCTCGTACCCCTTAGCAGTCACTCCGCTCTCCTCCCCCAGCCCCTGGCCGCTGCCGATCTGCTTTCTGTCTCTGCAGGTTTGCCTGTTCTGGACACGTCATATAAATGAAATCACATAACATGTGGTCTTCTGTGATTCTTTTCTCTCTTAGCAGAATGCATTCGAGGTTCATCCGTGTTGTAACGTACATGTATGTCATTGCTGCGTTCCATATCATGGCCGGGCAGTATTCCGTCGTAAGGACAGAGCACATTTTGGTTATCTGTCATCTGCTGGTGGCTGAGGCCTGGTTTTTGAGGTTTGGCCAAGTTCCCAAAGGCAGTACAGGGCAGCACTGGGACCACACTTCTGAGCAGCCACCTGCTGGCCATCCTAGCGTTTCGGGACAGAGCCTTGGGGGGAAGGCACCAGCTGCCCCGGGTCCCTCTGGCGTGACCTGTGATCAGGTCCGATGGGTGGCTGCCTTCCTGGAAGGAGCAATGACACCCACCAGCAGTGCCCCACACTCTGGATTCTGGGAGAGGAGACAGTGGCCATCCAGGGAAGGGCCAGGAGGCCTAACAGGTGCCACGGGAGCTCCGGGTCACTGTGTCCCCTCTGTCTTTCAGCATCCGCAGTGTCATGCAGAAGTACCTGGAGGACCGGGGTGAGGTGACCTTTGAGAAGATCTTCTCCCAGAAGCTGGGTGAGTACAATGGGGCCTCCATGGACTTCCCACCACTTGTCCAGCTGCCCAGGTCCAGGGCATGGGGGCAGGGGGACCCTGAGGCCGTCTTCCTGCCCCCACCCCAGCTGGATCCCAGGAGGTTTGGCTTCCCATCCACTGGAACAGGGCAGCCCACAGGCCCCTGGGTGGCAGCAGGGCAGTGACCCGTCGCGCCTCCCGGCAGCCTGGCTGTCCGCCCAGGTGGCCCTGTGGAGGGGGTGGGGGCCCAGCCGCCTTCCAGGGCCACTGGGGAAGTTCCTCCTTTGGGGTTTTTGTTTTTGAGAATCGCAGCTTCCCCTTGGCGCAGGCACAGCTGCTCTGGGCCGTTGGTAGAGCTGACAGGAAGGGGCGGGGCCCTTCCTGTGGCGCCTGCTGTGCTGTGGCCTCCGCCCCCGCCCCCACCGGCCCTCTGCGAGCAACCTGCCTCAGGCAGGCCTGGGCCTCCATTCTTTCTCCCCCAGTGCCCTGTGTCTTAGAGCGGGGACTTGGCCCATAGGGCAGGGTCTCAGGGAAGCAGCCTCTAGCCACACGTGGCTCTGATTTGGGCCGGATATCAGCTCTGAACCGGGAGTGGCCTGGCCCGGTGGGATCAGGTTTTGGAGGTCAGGCTTGCGGAGTCAGTGAGTCAAGAAGCACAAGGTTTGGGTCCCTTGCCTGTGCTATGTGACCTTGGGCATGTTGCTTTACCTCTCTGAGCCTGCTGGTGTCCTCACCTGGGAACGAGGACTCAGGCCGGTTGGAGGACCAGTGAAAGCCTCCTGCCCACCGGGAAGCCCCGGTCACGAGTTACTCAAAGGCACGATATTACCAGAAATGATGTCTGCGAGCTCTGGCAGAGGTGCCCAGGCAGCAGGGACAGTGCCCTCGAGGGGGCATGGAAAGCTATCCAACAAAAAGCCAGTCACCCGGGTTGGGCTGGAGGCTCAAGGACCGCCCTTCCTAATGCTTTGCTTCCCAAGGCTGCTCTGGGCCAGGCCTCAGGCCCCCACCTCGCAGGAGGGAGGAGGCCTGGCCTGGCCTGGGTCTCCTGTGAGCCCTTTCCACAGCCCGGCTCACCTCTTCCCTCCCTCGACAGCCCATGCCCTTCGAGGCCCCACTCCCCGGCCTGTCCTTCCCAGGACCTGCCACTGGGTAGAGGAGCCCCAGGTTCTCATGCCTGCCACATACTGCCTGCCTGGCAGGCCTCCCTGAGCCTCAGTTTCCCCAACAGGACCTGCCCTCCCTATCTGCCTGTTTCTCAGGGCTGCTGAGAGAATCAGCCAGATGACGGAGGGGGTCGTAAGGTCCAGGGACTACGGCCATGCCACCCTGAACACGCCCGATCCCGTCTGATCTCGGAAGCTAAGCAGGGTCGGGTCTGGTTAGTACTTGGATGGGAGACCATCTAGGAAGACCAGGTACTGTAGGCCTAAAAAAATGAAATAAAATAAAGTCCAGGGAGAGGGAGGCATGGCCTCCTCAGAGGCTGCCTTCCTCCTGCGTGCTGCAGTTCGAGCCTGGCCCAGTTGGATATCTCTGTTCCTGCACGGCCTACCCCATGGAGGCGTCACCCTCCCAGAGGAGGTGCAGGGCCCTCTGCAGTGATAGGGTGGGAGCCCTGGGTGTCACTTTCCAACTACCCTCTGAGGAAGCAGATTCTGGGACGAGTAGAAACGTAGGGGCCCAGACCCAGAATTCAAGAATCTTCCGTTGGTGGCAGCCTTCGAGGCCACCTTGCCCAGCCCCCTCTTGAGGCAGAGAGACTCCCCCGCCCCGCCACCTCCTTGGCCAGTTCTGCCCTGGAAGCCCCGAGCCCACACTGCCCACCTTGATAGGGAGGCCTCCGAGGGTTTGCGGCTCAGGGTCACCCGATGCTTGTTTTCAGGGTACCTGCTCTTCCGAGACTTCTGCCTGAAACACCTGGAGGAGGCCAAGCCCTTGGTGGAGTTCTATGAAGAGGTGAGGCCAGGCCGCTGGGCCCCGAGAAAGGGGAGGAGGTTGGGCGGCTCCTGCTGAATCCGTGAGACACCTGGTGTTGGTGCCCCCAGCCCTCCTGGGCCGAAGGTCACCCATGGGGTCTCGTCCCCTAGATCAAGAAATATGAGAAGCTGGAGACAGAAGAGGAGCGCCTGGCCTGTAGCCGGGAGATCTTCGACACCTACATCATGAAGGAGCTGCTGGCCTGCTCACACGTGAGTGCCCCAGACCCGCCTGCTGGCCCAGGGCCACCTGGGCGTGGGGAAGGGACGAAAGGACCCTGTGGAGAGTTCACAGCCACCTCTGTCTTCCCCAGCCCTTCTCGAAAAGTGCCACTGAGCATGTCCAGGGCCACCTGACGAAGAGGCAGGTGCCTCCGGATCTCTTCCAGGTGTGTGCTAAGCTTAGTCCCCAAGGCCTTCCAGCCCAGCCAGGGTCACCTCCGGCCGAGTCAGGGAGGCTGGTCAGCTCGCACTCTGGCGCGGCGACCAACCCCCACCTTCCTCCCTTAGCCATACATCGAAGAGATCTGTCAGAACCTCCGAGGAGATGTGTTCCAGAAATTCATCGAGAGGTGAGAGCTGGGTGCATGTGGGAGAGGAGGGGGAGGGGGAGGCTGCCCTGAGGAGGGGTGTGGATGGCGTGGAGGAGGGAAGCCACCCCGTATTAGGCCCCAGGCAGGGGGCACCTGTGCCCGTCAACGCCTCAGTGCGGGAACTCTTGAAAGCTTGGGCAAGCTCAGTCACCGCCGCCTCTGTGCGCCTGCCCCGCCCTTCCCAGCACCGGGCACCTCCAAGCCTGTCCGGGGCGATTGTCAGGGAGCAAGGGTCCGCCTATGCGCCTTTCCCGCTCATGGACTGTCAAGCGCCTTGCTGGGCCCATATGGGCTGAGAAGCATCGGGGTGGTGGTAGGGGAGTTCACAAGAGGACACACGGTCCCCCGCCCCTCACCGCCAGAGCCCACCTCGGGGGTTGTTTGATGCAAAGGACAGCTTTCTTAGGGTCCCAGCTCTTTAGCCGCGGAGTGGGGGCCTCGTGGGGAGTGACTGCTGCGTCACTGGCAGTGTGCAGGCGGCAGCGCGACGGGCATCGTCAGGATACGGTGCAGGATATCTAGGTCAGGCTGGAGAACCTCCTTTCTAAGCTTATCTGATTGTAGCAGGAACCCAGAGACAAACTGCCAGGCTCCGCTCGGGCCTGCATTTGGGGTAGGGGCCCCTCTCAGGACGGTACTATTCCTGGATGGTCCCGGAGGAGGACACTGAGGACTCCGGGAAGTGGCCGTGGGGTGGGGCAGGCTTCTGCCCAGCATCATCACACTTTCTGAGACTCGTCTGAGCCCAGATTCTTCTCTTACAGTGATAAATTCACACGATTTTGCCAGTGGAAGAATGTGGAGCTCAACATCCACGTGAGTGGGCTGGGTGGGAATGGGGAGCTATGCGCCCTGCTGCTGCTCCCCAGGGAGCTGGACCTTGGGCTTGGCCAGGGCCAGGGAGGTCAGGGGAGTCTGCCCCCAACCCTCAGCACAATGGCTATGGGGTCAGTGTCAGGATCTCCTTGGGGGTGGCTCAAGGCAAGTAAGCACGTGGCGAGGGCAGCCATGGGTAAGAGACCCAGGCCACCTGTGGTGACTCCCTGTGTTGCTGCCCCTGCAGCTGACCATGAACGACTTCAGCGTGCACCGCATCATTGGGCGAGGGGGCTTCGGCGAGGTGTATGGGTGCCGGAAGGCCGACACGGGCAAGATGTGAGCGCCTGCTCGGCGGGCATCAGCTGGGATTCCTGAGGGAAGGGAGGGCCCCGGAGGTGCCCTGAAGGCCTGGGCGTCCCTGGGAGAGCTGTGAGGGGGTTGGGGCCCCAGGAGCCAGGCGGCAGGGCCCTGAATGGCAGGTCTCTGCAGAGGGCCGCATGCCTGCCATTTGTTCATTAGAGCCCCCAACTCACCAGCACTTTCTCCTGCCCTTTCTCTGTCTCAGCATCATAAGCTTGTCATGGTGTCTAGTTTTCCCCCAAAAGGGAGCTCCCCCTACCCCCAACCCAGGGCCCCCGAGCAGCCCTGGGCTCTGCACTGCAGGCGCCTGTGGACTGACGGACCGACTTCCCCAGGTACGCCATGAAGTGTCTGGACAAGAAGCGCATCAAGATGAAGCAGGGGGAGACCCTGGCCCTCAATGAGCGCATCATGCTGTCACTCGTCAGCACCGGGGTGAGCTGGGTGCGGCAGCCGGGTGGAGTAGCTGACCATTGGAGCAGCCTCGGGCTCTGGAACCTTGGGCAGCCTCTCCTGACCGCCCCCCACCCCTCCCTAGGACTGCCCGTTCATCGTCTGTATGTCATATGCCTTCCACACGCCAGACAAGCTCAGCTTCATCCTCGATCTCATGAACGGTGGGTGTGTGGCCCGGCCCCAGCTGGACCTCGGGGCTGGGTGTGGGGTCGGGGCAGAGAGCTGAGCGTCCCACGGGGCTGCTTCCCTCAGGAGGGGACCTGCACTACCACTTGTCCCAGCACGGGGTCTTTTCCGAAGCCGATATGCGCTTCTACGCAGCCGAGATCATCTTGGGCCTAGAGCACATGCACAGCCGCTTCGTCGTCTACAGGGACCTGAAGGTGAGGCCCAACAGCCTGTCCCTTCTCTCAGCGCACCTGGCCCTGCAGGCCCACGGGATCGGTGTCCCCAGGACGGGGCTGGCTGGCTCTCGCTGCACCCTCCCTCCTACCCAGACATTTTCTGGAATCTGGCTGTGACGGGGGGGAGGTGATGAAGGCCCAGCTTGGGGCCTTGTCCCTGGATACCCATCACCCTCTAGAGTGAAGGCAGCAACCTCGCTGGCATCTTGCCTGGCTGGTCCCTATCCTGAGTCACCCCGGGGGCAGCTCATTGGGCTTCCTCCACAGCCGGCCAACATCCTCCTGGACGAGCATGGCCACGTGCGCATCTCAGACCTGGGCCTGGCCTGCGACTTCTCCAAGAAGAAGCCCCACGCCAGCGTGTGAGTGCCCCAGCCCCCACCCTTCCTTCCTAAACCCTATGCCAAACCTGCTCATGGCCTTCTTGTTTCCACAGGGGCACCCATGGGTACATGGCCCCTGAGGTTCTGCAGAAGGGTGTGGCCTATGACAGCAGCGCCGACTGGTTCTCCCTGGGCTGCATGCTCTTTAAGCTGCTGCGGGGGTGAGTGGGCCGTTTCAAGCGGGCAGGTGGCCAGGGCAGAGCAGCTCTTCCTGGGTCTAGATTGGAGGCTGGTGCAGGAACCCACAGCTGCCTGGGCATTAGGAGTGGCACAATCACTAGCTTGGGACAAGGATCATTGATGCTACCTGCCTCAGTTTCCCCATTCCTGTCCTCTGACCTTTGCCTTTGACCTCTCTTGCCTAGGCACAGCCCCTTCCGGCAGCACAAGACCAAAGACAAGCATGAGATCGACCGCATGACATTGACAATGGTGAGTGCAGGGTTCCAGCCTAGGGATGCTGGGCGGAGCCTAGGGGGCCACGGTGAGGCTGGAGTCTCCCGTGGGCATCAGGGTCACGGATTCTTGGTTCTTACCAACCAAGCAATGACCTCGGGTGGCTTATCCGTACTTTGGTCTCCTGTCCCATAGGTTCCCTACCTGTGTTGTCAGCATACATGCTTGCTGCGGGGGAGCTAGGAATCTGGGCCCTGTGTCTCCCTTTGCCAGGGGCCTGGAGACCCCCTCCCCCCACTTCGAGCGGTCTCAGGATCCCCAGAGCTGTGGTGGGGCCAGGGGTCCTTCTTTGGCCCCTGCCAGTGTCTCACTCCTTCCCGCAGGCCGTGGAGCTGCCCGACTCCTTCTCCCCCGAGCTCCGTTCCTTATTGGAGGGGCTGCTGCAGAGGGATGTCAACCGGAGACTGGGCTGCTTGGGCCGAGGGTGAGTGCCCAGGACCAGGGCCACTGTCCAAGGCCTTGCCTCCCACCCGGGCCCTGGGCACTCGGGCATGCTGCGGTGTCCAGGCCTCTGCAGTGGCCCGCTGGGCCAGCCTGCCTGGGGCTCTGCCTGCGCCTCTCTGAGGACAAGGGCTGTCCCATTAGTAGAACCCCCTCCATGATCCCAGCCTCCTCTGAGATTGGGCACAGCCAGCCCCGTCCATTGTCCTCAGGGTGCAGTTGTTGGAGCTGGCCAGGGACTGGCTTCTGGAGGGGCCCTTGTAACAAAGATGGTATGTGATGATAATGATGACGACAGCAGTATTTTATGTTTATCAAACATTTACCAAGTGCCAGGCACAATGCTGCAAGAGTTACCATGTTAAAACAACAGCTCTACAGCGTGGGAGCTGCTGTGATCCCCATTTTAGAGAGGAGGAAATGGGCTCAGCTTTAAGGAACTTGACCAAGGTCACAGAGCCAGAAAGTGACTGAAGCAGGAGTTAGCTTGGGCCACCTGCCCCATGGCCCAGACTTAGCCCCAGCCTGGATGACCCGCATCTCCCCACAGGGCCCAGGAGGTGAAGGAGAGCCCCTTCTTCCACTCCCTGGACTGGCAGATGGTCTTCTTGCAGAAGGTAACGGTGGAGGCCGGGGCCGGCTGGGCGCCCTGCAGCCCCTGCACCATTCTGATGCCCAGCCCCCGTTCTGCCGCAGTACCCTCCCCCGCTGATCCCCCCACGAGGGGAGGTGAACGCCGCGGATGCTTTCGACATTGGCTCCTTCGATGAGGAGGACACAAAAGGAATCAAGGTACTGGGCCTGGCCTCCCTCACCTGAGCCCCGCCCAGGGGGCATCCTTGTCCCTTCTCTGCCTCTGTGAGACCCTGCACCAGCCCTGTCCGCTCCTCCTCCCCAAACATCCCAGGGCGGGGGTGAGGGGGAGGGTTAGACCAAACCACCTCGCCCTAGCCCTGGGGCTGGGCAGGCCTGTGGTGATGGATGTCCCTGCCCCACCCCCACGGTGCAGTTACTGGACAGCGACCAGGAGCTCTACCGCAACTTCCCCCTCACCATCTCCGAGCGGTGGCAGCAGGAGGTGGCAGAGACCGTCTTCGACACCATCAATGCCGAGACGGACCGACTAGAGACCCGCAAGAAAACCAAAAACAAGCAGCTGGGCCATGAGGAAGGTGAGGGTCCTCAGCTGCCGTGGGCGCCCACCGCCTGCTTTAAAGATGAGAAACAGGCTCTGGTTTCAGGGACCCGAGAGCAGCCGAACCAGGATTCACACCGGGGCGGCGCCTCTCTCGCTCTCTCGCGCAGACTACGCCCTGGGCAAGGACTGCATCATGCACGGCTACATGTCCAAGATGGGCAACCCCTTCCTGACCCAGTGGCAGCGGCGGTACTTCTACCTGTTCCCCAACCGGCTCGAGTGGCGGGGCGAGGGCGAGGCCCCGGTAAGGACCCGGCGGGCCGGGGCAGGGCCGGAGTGGGGGGGGCAGGCGGGGCATGGGGCGGGTCACCGCCCCGGGCCTGCCCCGCCCTCCTCACGGCCCCGCCCGCCCTCCCCGCCTGCAGCAGAGCCTCCTGACCATGGAGGAGATCCAGTCGGTGGAGGAGACACAGATCAAGGAGCGAAAGTGCCTCCTTCTCAAGATCCGTGGTGGTAAACAGTTCGTCCTTCAGTGCGACGTGAGTGGGGACGGGGTGGGGGGGACCGGTGGGCAGTGGCGGCATGGGGACAGTGGCCTCCAGGGCGCCCAGACCGCGCCTGACAGAGCCCGGGGCGTGTGCAGAGCGACCCGGAGCTGGTGCAGTGGAAGAAGGAGCTGCGCGACGCCTACCGCGAGGCCCAGCAGCTGGTGCAGCGGGTGCCCAAGATGAAGAACAAGGCGCGCTCGCCCGTGGTGGAGCTGAGCAAGGTGCCGCTGGTCCAGCGCGGCAGCGCCAACGGCCTCTGACGCCCCTCCCCCGCCCGCCCGCCTTTTATAAACCTCTAATTTATTTTGTCGAATTTTTATTATTTGTTTTCCCGCAAAGCGGAAAAGGTTTTATTTTGTAATTATTGTGATTTTCTGTGGCCCCAGCCCCCAGGGAGGGGCCCGCTTGCCTTGGCTCCTGCTGCCACCAACCCAGCCACTGCCCAACTACCCTCAGCCCTGACCTCCCCCAGGGGTCACCCACTCCCAGTGTCTTCCCGTGGGGGAAGAGCAGCAGCCCCCCACCCCATCCCTTCCTGGTGATGGTGCCACCTCAGGCCCTGTGGGCCATGCTCTGGGCCCACAGCACAGCTGGGTGGCTTCACACCCCACACCCAGGGGGGGCCCGCAGCACAGGAAAACTGCCTGAATTTCCCCATCGCGGCCCCTCCTGCGACAGGGCCCTAGCCCTGCACTGTCCTGCCCCCATCGATTGGTGGAGGAGGACCCCGTTGTCTCCCTGACCCCAGTGACTTGGCCTCCTGCTCCCTCACTCGGAGAGTCCCTGTGTCACTGGCTGCCTCCATTCCCACCTTCCTTGGACACTGGGGCTCGGCCAGGAGGGTGGCATTGGCCATCACTGCAGCACCCCCTCTTCCTCCCACCCCAAGCGCCGGGCTCAGGGACCACAGAAAGGCAACTGCGCCTTGTTCCACACTGGCCAGCCTGCCCTGAGGTCCCCCTGCCCCCGGACTGGGTGAGGCCTCATCTGCCCAGGACCACAGCGCAGTGAGAGGGGCCGGCGGGGCTAGTCCTCACCGCCCCAGGCCAGTTGCTGCGCCCCCTGGGCTGTCCAGCCCCAGCCTCACATTTCGTCAGTGCCACCACCCACAGGGTGCCACCTCGCCCACCGCATGTCCCCTCGTGCCAGTCGCGCTGCCGTGTGTGGTATCGCGCCCTCTCCCCCCGGGGCTGGGTTGGCGTGGCCCCCCTCCCATCTACTCGCTCCCCTGGGCGTTTCTTTGCCGATTTTTGAATGTGATTTTAAAGAGTGAAAAATGAGACTATGCGTTTTTATAAAAAAATGGTGCCTGACTCCTTGGCTGTCAGACTCTTTTGTGCCCAGTGACCATTTTCAGCTACTATTGAGCTGGGTGCTGAGGGGTCAGGGTCTTGGTGGCACCAGGTCCCCTCTATCAATACAGCAGGTGTTCAGGGCCAGCCTGCCCAGGCCCAAGCCATCTCCAGGGAGGCAGGGGGAAGACTCCCACTTTTTCCCACCCTGGGGGAGCAGAGTGAGTCTTCTGCCTACTGCCCAGGAAGCAGGAGGAGGTGCCTGCAGTTCGGTACTTAGTGTCACATTTGGACTGACCAGGCGCCCCGGCTCACCAGTGCTGAGGACACTGCCGTGGACAGTCAAACCAACACCTCTGCCCTCTCCGGCTTTGGCCTCCCCTTGCTGTGCGCCTCTCATAGGAGCCTTTGGGGCGTGAGGGATCCCCCAGCTTCAGGCCTCTCATTTACCCGCATGCTCTGGTCAACTTCCTTTTCTCCTCATCTCTGCCCTGCAGGCCCCCAAGGGTGACATCTGTTGCTGCCCACCCCATGTTGGGTTCTGCTGGGCAGGGCTGAGGGGCCCATGGCCAAAGCACAGCATGGCAGGCAGAGAGGGAGGGTTTCTGCAGGTGGGGGCTAAGGAGTCGTAGAGAAAAAGGCCTTGAACCGGGCCTCCAGCATCAGGGTAGGGAAGTGGGGGGACGTTCCTAATGCAGGGAAGGGCCGAGCAGTCAGGAGTGGCTTGCGTTGGCAGGAGCACTGTGGAAAGGAGGCAGGCCGGGGAGGCCCAGAACGCCAGGCCCAACTTGGCCCAGAGCCCAGTGCACACTTAGTAACTTCAGGACGGAGACGGGAATGGACGTGGAGTCTGAACTTGAGTAGGCTCTGGGGAAGTCCTTGAAGGCTTTGGACACAGGCTGGGGTGGGTGCTGGGACCTGGCTGTAGAAAAAGTTGCTGGTTACTGTTTGCAGGATGCGTGGAGGGAGCTGGAGGGTAGGAGACAGGCAGACAGCTTAGGGGCCACTGCTTCTGTCTAGGGAAGAAATGTCATAATGAAGGTGGTGGTAGAGGAAGAGATGCGAAGAAGCCCGATAGGAAAAACAGCCCACCAGAAATGGGCGAGACTTGGGGATGAGAGAGGTAGGAATCCAAGATGGCACCCGGGGAGGTCAGCAGTACCATTGTGAGTCACAACAGCCAGGGAGCAGAGCTGGCCTGAGGGGAAGAGGGTGAATGTGGCCGGATCTGTTTTCGGACATGCTTTTGGGGAAGCATGGGACACTGGGCCCAGAGATGTCCCAGAGGGAGCTGAAATGCTATTGTGGGGGTGGCATCGGGGTGACAGTGGGAACAGACAGGCTTTAGGCCAGGAAGAAGCTTGACGTAGAGATCAGGGAGGGGAGAGTCCCTGGAAAAGCATAGAGAAGACAATGGAATTAGGAATCAGGGCCAGTGGGGAGTTCTGTTCACAACCGCAGAAATCAGGAGAGGCCGGGCCTGAGAGTCCTGTTAGGGGTGAAGAGGGCTTGGGGAAGGGGTACCCCTTCTAAGAAAGGTGAAGGCTATTGAGGGCTGCAGCAGCGGCAGCCAGTAGGGCCTGACTGTAGAGTTCCGGATATTCAGAGGCCTTTGAGCTGCCAGTAGACCCAAGGACATTACAATAACCTGATAAGACTACAGGGTGGGGTGACAAAGTGATCCCAGATTAGCACAGGTGCTATCTGGCCACAGTGAGAGGGCAGGGTGAAAATGGTAACCAGCCTCCCAGCCCAGAGAGTCAGCTCAAACTTCTAGGTCAAACTATAGTGATTTTACAAATGAGACTGAGACCAGAGGGTCAGCCTTGGCCAAGCCTGGCAGCTGCTTCAACACCCAACAAGACCAGGACCAGATCCCAGGCTAAGGCCAGGGTAACAGCGTCAGTACTCAGCCTATGAGGCCTGCACCCTGGTTCCGGTGTGGGTGGAGGGGCCGGCTCTGATTTCGAAACTCTCCTTCCTCTCTTGACTCTGGCAGCGAAGTGCATCCTTTGCAAAAGAGATCCGTGTGGTGGGTGAAAATCGTTTACGGTGGAGTGCTCCACCGGGAGAGGTCGACAGCTAGCCAGGCCTACTCGACGCACGTCAAAGTACTCCTGTCCCTGACTCCAGGGCCCTGGGGGTGCTGCCTCCCTGCAAGGCTGGGCCCAGCCCTGTGGTGCCGGCCACCACCAGACACCACCAGCTCAGGTCCCTGGGGAGGTTGCTCCATGCTAAACTTGGAGGTGATAGGGAGGGGAGCCAGCACTTCCCACCTCACCCGCACACACACGCATAGTCGGGACCCATGGGGCCTGCGGTAGGAAGACCAGGGAACCGGGCAGGACTGCTGGGGAAACACCATAATCCAGGGCAACAGAACGGCGGCCCGCTGCGCTCATGTCCCGGGGGCCCAGTCCCCGCCCCTCGCCGAGCAGCACTGACCCACGACCCTCTCCAAACCCTGCGAGACCCTCGAAGAAGGGTCGGCGCTGGGCCTGGGGCGCCCCCTGCAGGT